>NW_017307811.1:325185-326691 GCF_000935625.1 Nanorana parkeri
TCCTCTCTCTGTCCCCTGGCTGTCTCTCCTCTCTCTGTCCCCTGGCTGTCTCTCCTCTCTCTGTCCCCTGGCTGTCTCTCCTCTCTCTGTCCCCTGGCTGTCTCTCTTCTCGCTGTCACCTGGCTGTCTCTCCTTGCTCTCTCCTCTGGCTCTCTTTTCTGGCTGTCTCTCCTCGCTCTCTACTCTGGTTGTCTATCCTCTGGCTGTATCTCTTTTTTCTTTCTGCTGGCTGTCTCTCCTCCCTCTCTCTTCTCCCAAAAAAATATCAAGCAGCACTAGAGTGTTGGGTTTCCCTTAAAGAAAAGGTGGCAACCCTAATCAGCTAACCTCCCAGTGACATGGAGCTAGTATAAGGCTGCATAGGCAGCCGTCTGAGGGCGCCCAGGGGGGCTTTTTTCATGATGAGTGTAGGTGGGGGCCTCACATTTGAGTTTCGCCTAAGGCCTCACAAAGTCTAGAGCCGCCTCTGACTGTAGACACCCCCTTCCTCTTCTACAATCCAGAATTGCCTCAAATTCATATTCCTCAACCCCATCGATAATAGAAGGGGCCGGGGGACCAGGAAAAGGATCCGAAACTTCTGGTTTAAGCAGGGACACATGAAAGTCCGGATGGATCTTCTAGGAGTCAGGGAGAAGTAGCTCGTAGACAACAGGGTTGATTCACCTCTTTATTGGGAATAGTCCAATAAACTTTGAGGCCAAATTTTTAGAAGGCCAGGTCAGTTTCTTCGATTTTGATCGTAACATCTTATTATCTGGTTGGGCTTTGGCAATAGCATACTGCAGAACCTTGCTATTAGAATGTAAGAAATTTTACCCTTTCCTGAATGGCCGCGACAGAGATGTTAAAGATGTGACTGTAGTTAAAGTTAGAGCTGTAGCTCGCGGTATACTGAGCTTAGGGTGACGGGAGGACGCTAGTTTGTGTTCTCCCGTTACCCTAAGGAGAACTATGGGGAAAAACACTGACCCCATAGTTCTCCTTTTAAACCCTCAGATTTTTTAACATAAAACAATACTGTAATGTGCGCCTTACTGTAATCCATGGTTGTTTCCCTTCTCTTTGCTGCTCTTCCTTTTAAATCTGTATCTGTTCTCATGCTGGGCAGAACATCTGTTTTGCATCTGTTTTGCAGCAGACTGCCTTGTCTCTGGAATGGCTACATGGTGTCTGTGTATATGTTTGCAACCTGAGCCAGCACTACAGGAAGAGGCAGTCAGCTGCAAAGGGAAGTTCTCCCCAAGCATGAGAAGACATGAGGATTTAAAAGGAAGAGCAGCAAAGAGAAGGGAAACTACCATGGATTACAGTAAGGTACACATTACAGTATTGTTTTATGTTAAGAGATCTGAGGGTTTAAAAGGAGAACTATGGGGTCAGTGTTTTTCCCCATAGTTCTCCTTAGGGTAACGGGAGAACACAAACTAGCGTCCTCCCGTCACCCTAAGCTCAGTATACCGCGAGCTACAGCTCGCGTTATACTGAGACGCCGCAGCCGGAGCG
>NW_017307811.1:329773-334536 GCF_000935625.1 Nanorana parkeri
ATTATTTTATTATCATTTTTTATAATTATTTATTATATTATATTTTCTTATAATTGTGAAAAAGTGTCAGGCAGGGCACTGGACAAAGGTCTAGGGACAAAATTGAAGTGAAATAGTTTGATACATAAGTGTAATCATAGCAGATTACATTGTATTGTGTGTATTCTGTGTACATTACAACTTTTCACTTTTGAATTTCCCGCCGGCTGTGACGCTCGAAAACGAAACTAAAAGTCAGATGCCGGCTTTTAGTTTCATTTTCGAGCCGCGTACAGCAGAGGACGCCGCGGGATCGCAGGGACAAGGTGAGTGTCACTTTTCTCTGCAGCCCCGAGTCTGGCTCGGGGTTACCGCTCCTAGCATTGAAAATTCACCCCGAGCCAGACTCGGGAATACCGCCAGGGAGGTTAATGTCACTTTAAGTCAAAATTGGGCAAAAATGTGAGGTTAAACCCTTCACGACCCCTACAGTGTACGTCACTGGCATCGGGGCTGTTTAAACAGACTTCTGGCAGCAAAAGCTCTCTCTCTTCTCTGTTGCCGACTGTTGGCTTTACAGTAGAAGCAATTCTGGCGGCTCAGCTGCCACCAGATCGCTTCTACGGGCTGGTGAAGGCCACCCCCGCCCAACACCCCCGCGTGTATCCTGGGCTCCGTTGCGCCTCCCACGGGCCCGGGACCGGCTAATTTGGTTTTGGCTGGAAGCTGGGGAGGAGTTGGACAAACCTCCGTTCATCGATCTCCTTCACATTCTATGGAACTGGGAGCGATGCAGATTGCATCACTTCCGGTCCCATAGCTGTCAGGGCTGGGCTCCTGAAGCCCAGCAATAAGCTGTTGAAGTGCGATCTGCACTTCAATAGCTTATTGAGAGTGTAAAGGTGACACTTTAAAGGCATCACCTTAAAGAGTACCTGTCATTACCATCTGCTATCACTAATAGGGCTTGTAATCCCCCTATGTGATAGCAATTAAAGTAAAGTAAAAAAAAAAAAATATGTTTTTAAAATTAGCATTAGCATAAGAAATGTAAAAATAATAAAAAACATTTTTAACCACTTGCTGACCAGGTGTTTAGACCCCCTTCCTGGCCAGGCCATTTTTCAGTATTCAGCGCTGCAGTGTTTTGACTGACATTTATTCCATCATGCAATGCTGTACTGAAATTAATTTTATAAAATTTTGTGGGGACACATAATTGTATAAAATTTATTTTGGTGGTATTTAATCACTATTTTATTTTTTATTATATTAAGGAAAAATTACTGAAAATTTTGAAAATAAAAGTTTTTTTACATTTATGTTATAATACAATTTTTTATTACCCAATTTTTTGGTAAAATATAAAAGATGGGGTCACGTCGGGTAAATAGACACCAAACATGTCAAGCTTTAAAATTGCGCGGACCCACAAAATTGCAAGCAAACTACCATACCCAAAATTGACCATAGGCGACGCTTCAAAAGCTTTTACCGCTCTTCAGTTTAGTGTTATCAGTGATTGATGGTGCTAGAATTATTGCTCTCACTGCGACGTTTGCAGCGATATGTAACATGTGCGTGGTAATGGGCGCAATCGTCGTTTTCGCACGTATGCGCAGCTGACGCATTTTTGCACGCGTGTATGTATGGGTGGGGACTTTAAAAAAAAATCTGTTTTTTAAAAATTCTTTTTCATGTGTAACGTTAACATTTTTGGGGGAACCTTAACCTTTTTTCCCACTTGACTTTATTGCTATCGAATAAGGGGCTAAGAAGCCCCCTTATGCGATAGCAAAGAGGATGTGACAGGTCCTCTTTATGGAGATATCAGGGGTCTCCAAGACCTCTGTCACCTAGGACACACAAAGAAGCTAATGAAGCAGAGATCTGCTTCATCAGCTTCTCTCCAGATTCTGAAGCTGGAGAGTGACACAAGAATGCGGAAGTGATGTAATATACATCACTTCCGCATTCTGACAGCAGAGAGGGGACCGGAGGGAGATTGTGTTCCAATCTCCCTCTGATCCCCTGTTACAGAGGCACTATACTGGTCCTCGCACCGGGCACAGCAGAGACCGGGACCAGCGTGACAGCGGGAGGGGGGCCACAGACAGGGGGGAGGGCACAGACCGGCAGCTAATACAAGCGATCTGCCGGCTCTAACTTGTATGCTAACAGGCATCTCTGGCTGTTTCTAAATCTCGGTCTCACCTTTTATATACAATTGCCGGCCGGGAGGCGGTTAAATGCCCCTGCGAGCATGTGTGTCTTCCCGTAAACACGCATCGGGTGTAGCTACATATGAAAACGACGAACGCGCTACACATGTTGGGTATCACCGCACACACCTGAGTGAGAGCAATAATTCTAGGGCCAGTATTTTTGGGTATCTCCAAACTGATTACCTGTGGGGGCTTTTAAAGCGTTGTCTATGGACTTTTGGGGTACTGAATTGTGTTGCTGTTTCACGGGCGCACGCAATTTTTAACCTGGGCATGTTGGGTATCTGTTTACTCACTGTAACCTCATCTTTTTATTTTATTAAACAAATAGTTATTTAATTGTGTTTTGGGGCATTTTAGTACATTTTTCACAAACGTTTGTAGTTTGTTAACGAGTTGCGCTAATGTCGTGCAACATAAAAATTTGCAACTGCCAGCATTTTATTCTAAAGGCTCTTGGCTTTCAGAAAATATATAATGTTTGGGGGTTTTAAATAATTTTCAGGCCTAAAATGTGGAATAAAACATGGGTGCAAAAAATGAAAAAAAGGCCTCAGTCATGAAGGGGTTAAACTCAAAATTTGCAAAGAACTGAGACTTGCCCTTAACCGAATGCACTGAGTTGTTGTAGGCAAACTCTGCAGATGAAAATAAGTAAATCACCGGATATATTGTTCTAAGGTCTGATTGGTCCCCTCCGTTTGACCATTTGTTTGAGGATGGTAGGCAGAAGAAAAGTGGTTTGCTATTCCCAAAGTCTTGCAAAGCTCTCTCCAAAATTTAGATGTAAATTGAACACCCCAGTCCAAGATTATATTACTAGGGACACCGTGGAGGCAAACAACTTCATTGAGGAAAGCGTAAGCTGTTTCCGAAGCAGATGGGGTGCCAATGACTGGTATAAACTGAGCCATTTTGGTAAGCTGGTCCACAACCACAAAGATGGAGATAAAGTTATCTGATGAAGGCAGTTCCAATACAAAATCCATGCCGATCATGTCCCAAGACTTGGCTCTTTTGATCTTGTTTTGTATGCAAGTCACACAAGACTTCACATAAGCTTGGCAGTCAGCTCTCAGGTTGGGCCACCAGAAGGACCGCTACACCAACTCAGCTGCTTTAGTCACTCTGAAATGACCAGCCAGTTGGTGGTCGTGGCAAAGTTTAAGTACTGTGAATAATAACTCTGAAGGCACAAAGACTTGATTGCCCAAGAAAAGCAGAGCTTTCTTTTCTAGCATGTAAATTCCAGTAGGCAGGGTGTCTTTGGAAGAAGCCTGTCTCAACCGAGTCCTCACATCAAGCTCCAGTAATACAGAAAAACTTTGGGCTGGTAAAATATTATCAGGGGGATCTGGATATTCTGTTTCTGGATACATGCAGGACAAGGTGTCAGGCTTAATGTTCTTAGAACCAGGGCGTAAGTAATGTGAAGAGAGAAGACACTTGGCGGACCTAAGGTACTCTAGATTTTTGTGGTAGAGACCAGGATTGGGTGAGCTGCACTTTCAAGTAAGTTATGCCACTCTTCTAAGGTGGCCTTCATAGCTAGGAGTTCCTGATCTCCTACAACGTATTTCTTCTCAGCAGGTCTGAGCTTCCTGTAGAAAAAGGCCACAGGATGGAGTAATCATTTTTCACCTTTCCTCTGAGAAAGAATGGCTCCGATGGCATTTTCAGATGCATCTATGTCGAGAACATAAGGAAGTGCTGGGTCCGAATGCTTTAGAATTGAATTGATGCAGAAGTGAAAAGTTCTTTGAGCTTATCGAAAGTGGCTTGCGCTGCAGAGGACCACTGAAAATAGATTTCCTATTTGCTGAGTTGAGTGATAGGGCTGATAATGGCAGAAAAAACATTTAATGAATTTGTCATAAAAATTGGCCAACCCCACAAATCTTTGGATACTTTTGCGATCTGCCGAAACTGGCCAATCTAAGATGGCTGCTACTTTTTACTGGTCCATGGAGATGCCCGTGGTGGAAATGATCAAGTCTAAGAAGTGGACAATCTCTTTCTTGAACTAACATTTCTCGTATTTGTAAAGACCATCAGCATTGTGGTTAGGGCAGGCTTGTTTATATAGACCAGTTCATTAAAGTGAAAGCATCACTTCCTGTGCATTTCTTTCCGCGCACCTCCGGTTGCGTGCGTCTGCGCACTAGAGCATGTTTCCCAGCAGCACGAAACATAGGCCCATGCGCATGCACAGGCGCCATCTTTACCTTAAGGATGACTACTTCCCTAATCACTGTGACACATAGTTTAAAAAATATGGGTGGGGGTTTTGGCTGAAAGTAATGCGACACAAAAATCTCCAATTTTGACAATTATCTGGCTATTTGGTGGGGATGTTCAGATAAAAAAGTACTGTACTCCATATAAGTACATTTATGTACATGTACTTGTACGGAGGCATGTAGACTAAACTAGAGAGAAATTCAAAAGTTAAAAAGTTAGTAGGCAGCTGTCATTGGTAAGGAGGACACCGAGCTCCTGGGATTTGTGCATCCCTGTTTTAATGTATGATTTTTTTCAAATAAATATATAGTTGGGGGG
>NW_017307811.1:335279-346102 GCF_000935625.1 Nanorana parkeri
GAGAAATCGTTGATGGCGGACTGCTTTTGAGACAGCTCCACAGCTCTCCCAGGCAAACATCATATTAGCCCAGAGCTAAACGCTCCTCACTTACCAAATTCATCTCGTCAGGGAGCGGCACCCATACGGCGGCTGACCATGTCTGCTTCAGGCACTCAGAAAAACAAGAGTAAGCCTACACTGAGGCATTGGCAAGGGCCTCAGCTAAAAGGGCATCTACTCCTCGCACACATCGCCACGAGCCGCCTCAACACACAGCAGTGACATGTTGGACGATGGCCAGGAAGATGACCGTTCACTGAAACGCTCCCACTCCGTCCTTCTGCAAAGATTTGACACCATGCTACAAAAGGCTCTCCAAGCTACCTCCAAACAAATTACGGATCACCTGCTGAAGGAGATCCGCGATATAGGCCATCGCACCGCGGCCCTGGAAGACAGATGCAACGACTTTACGTCTGACCTCACCACACTAAATGGTGATATGGAAGCCATCCTCACGAAGACTTCACAATTGCTCTCTAAACTAGAGGATCTGGAAAACATATCCCGCCGCTGAAATCTCCGCATACGGGGACTCCCGGAAAATATCAAGGATCTCTTCTCCACGTTGACTGCCCTCTTCTAGGAATTGGCCCCCGACATCTCGATCGAATGCCCGGAAATCGAGCGAGTCCACAGGACACTGAACCGCAGACGACAGGACGGTCCTTCCCGAGATGTATTAGTGAAACTACACTTTTATCACACTAAAGAATCCCTGCTCGCAGCTGCAAGAGCAAAGGCTTCCCAGGCTCCGCTGACCTTCCAGGGCCACGAATACCAGCTATTACCAATTTGGCCCCCTCCACCATCTCCAAACGTAGAAAAAACATATAAACAGCGCTCTCGGATGGGAAAAAAGTTAGCTTGGAGACATGTATGCAGCCCTGGGAAATAGGAGAACCTGTGAATGCAAATAATCGAAAAACCAAGAAAGGGCGCAAAAACCACTGGCTAGCTAAAGAAGTTATAATGGAGACTAAAGGTGGTGGCACTTACGCGTGATTCCCAGGATCTGGAGATGGACGGCCGGTGTGGAGGATCGGAGCACTCGTGGTGTGGGTCCGACTGTAGCTGGTGTGCTGATCCGAGAGGTACATCCACGGGAGGGTGTGGACAAGAAGAGGGGACTTCGTCCGAAGTGCCGTTGGGGGTCTGTGCGGTGTAGAGGAGAAGCAGGGAGATCGCTGTGGTGTCGGCAGTGGACAACAGGCAATGGACAGGGCTGTGGCAGCCGCAGCTGTGGGTGTCAGCGAGCGGTCACTGTCAGGTCTGCTGGGGACAGTGTACGGAAGCAGCTGACAGATGCCGAAAGGTCGGATCAATGGTGAGATGGAGAGGGATCAAAGCGGACAAGAGCCTTGTCAGCAGACCTGACAGTGATCGCTCGCTGACACCCACAGCTGCGGCTGCCACAGCCCTGTCCATTGCCTGTTGTCCACTGCCGACACCACAGCGATCTCCCTGATTCTCCTCTACACCGCACAGACCCCCAACGGCACTTCGGACGAAGTCCCCTTTTCTTGTCCACACCCTCCCATGGATGTACCTCTCGGATCAGCACACCAGCTACAGTCGGACCCACACCACGAGTGCTCCGATCCTCCACACCGGTCGTCCATCTCCAGATCCTGGGAATCACGCGTAAGTGCCACCACCTTTAGTCTCCATTATAACTTCTTTAGCTAGCCAGTGGTTTTTGCGCCCTTTCTTGGTTTTTCGATCATCTCCAAACGTAGAAGCCTTCGCCATGCTTAGACATTCTGACTAAACACCAGATCCCCTACAAATTGAGCTTTCCTTTCCGCCTATTGTTCTCTCATGGCGGCCCGCAAGATGTGTGTCAATCTGGAGGAAGTCCAATCCAAGCTTGCGGCCTTGGGCCTGTTGGACATTCGTCCCTCATTATCGACAACTCCCTATCCTCCAACAACCTCCTCCAAGCGGTCCCGAAGCGACTCCAACCACAATTACTCAGGAAACTCCCGAAGCCCTGCTGTCGAGATGGTCCCCAAATCGGGCTCCCTGCACTGAGTCACTCATCTGACCTCTAGGGCCCTCAGCATCTTCCTGAAGTCCACTCTAGGAGTGGAAGCCCTTCTTCCTATGATGCCTACTAAGACGCTTCCTGATTACGCTGGAATTCAAGGACCTAAGTCAATTCACCTATTTCTATACTTTTTGTTTCCCCTTTTTGTTTTGGTTCCGGGACTGATTTGACCGTCTCCATGCCTCACGGATTTTAGGGCACATCGTCTAGTGGACCTGAACTAATCCTACCTGCATTTGACCTCTAGCAATTATGGCAGCTCGCCGCACACTGGTCCGGATTTATACTGGCACACCGAGACTGCCCTCACATACAGTGCCTTTACTCTATCTATCCAGCACCTGCCCTGGACCTGAATCATATCTATCGTTACTGGCCAACAAACTCTCTATCACTACTTCACGTGCTGTCCAGCTATGCCCACTTGTCCACTCAACTCCATATCGCTCTGTCTACCGGCTGGTTGACCGCTCCTGCTGGATTATCTATTTCCACGGACCGATGTTGCAGTCTTACTGCCATATCCTTTACAGTTGTTACTCATGTTGTTTTTCGTTGAATCTCGGTTTTACCGAGTTTCTGAATGTACTATTAATCCTTTACGTTGAAGTTGGAGGAATTGCCTTGTCTCTATCGCTAATTATTAACCCTGCCCACTAGGATCACGCTACACACTTGTGCACAGTGAGTTGCTCAGGTATTCATGGGAAGGTCTATGGCTTCCTTGCATATTGCATCACCCCTGGCCCCATACTCACCACCCCATCTGACCTGACTCTAAGGGTTTGGGCACCTCCAACTATGACGTATAGGTATGCCTGTATACGGTGTCTCCTGTGACCTTCTAGGTCCCTTATATATTCCTTGTTACCCCCTTTTGGTATTGACTATGGCCTAGACACTGATCTTTCAGGTTCTTGTTCTACTGTCTAGTTTACAGACCTGTTATCGGTAGATGTTTTTTCTGAACGTTTGCCTGGGGGAGCAAGTCACTGCTTTCCCCATTCCTTGGACAGATAGGGATCCATCGGACCCTCCTGCCCAACGTCTCTGGAATATAGTGGATATTCTCCACTTCCCATTCTTGTAATTGGTATGTGTTTTGTGATGTTTCCCATCATGTGTGTCTGCTTTCTCCCCCTCCCTCTTTCTTCCCCCCTACTCTCCCTACGGCATGTGCATGGTCGGTCCCATCAACTAGCGATCAGCACACTCTCTTGAGGCAAACGTCCAGGCCCTGACGGCTTCATGGCTGCGTACTACAGCAAATTCAAAGATCTCCTAACCCCACTATTGACAGACTCCTTCAACTGTCTTCACAGTGGGACACCTTTAAGTCAGGACTCGCTCACAGCCTTGATCAGCATGATTCCAAAGCCTAACTCTGATCATTCCAACCCCTCCAATTTCAGGCCGATCCCCCTACGTGGACATTAAACTACTGGCTAAATTGCTAGCCAATAGATTGAATCAGGTAGTGGGAAGTCTAGTCAACAATGATCAAGTGGGCTTTATTCCCACAAGACAAGCCGGAGAAAATGTTCATAGGGTTACTCTACTCAACCACATTGCCAGAACAAATCGGGTCCCTGCCATGCTCTTATCCCTCGATATCAAAAAGTCCTTTGATACTGTCTCTTGGCCCTACCTTTTTTTACACCTTGAAACATTGGGGCTTCAGTTCCCATTTTATATCTTGGGTATCCTCTCTATATAACAACCCGTTAGCCCATATAATGTATTCTGGCTTCCGCTCCCCATCATTCCCTATCCTGGGAGGCACTAGACAGGGATGTTCGCAGTCTCCCCTCATCTTCACCCTGATCCTAAAACCGTTTGCTCAGAAGATCTGCCGCTCACAAGATATATCTGGTATCTGCCATAATGGAATTTCCCACAAGCTTTGTCTCTTTGCGGATGATGCTTTTCTCTTTATCATCAATCCTCTCACTTCCTTACCCAACCTCACAAAACTCCTGACGGATTTCGCCTCTTTTTCAGGTCTGTGTGTCAATGACACTAAATCCACTGCTCTGAACATATCATTACTGCCTGCGCTGGTGGAGTCCTTACAGAGCCAGTTTTTGTACCCTTTGGGCCCTAGCCACCTCTCTTACTTAGGCATCAAGCTGACCAACTCCTATTCCTCCCTCTATGGTGCCATTTATCCCCACATGATTGCTAACCTCATGCGCCTTCTAAAGATGTGGTCCCAGATAAAACGAAAAATATGGGATTGCAGAATCTTAAGGACTTGGGTGGGGATGGCCACAGGCAAGACGCGGAATAGATAGAGGATCTTGGGCAGTAGAGTCATTTTAATAGCCGCAAGATAAGCAGTGGGTGGTCCACTCTGCAATCCCATATTTTTTGTTTCATCTGGGATGATAAGCAACCCAGGATCCCGAGAAGCACGCTTTATCTTCTGAAACCACGAGGGGGACTGGCAGTACCCAACATGGCCAAATACTACCTAGCTGCTCAAATATCCTATATCTCCAGGTCAAAAACTTTGTTTCCAAGTACACTCCCAGGAATCGCAGCCCCAGGGTGTCGACACATTTTGAGAGAATTTACCAAGATACTTCCCACAGCCCTGGCTTATCTCCCTTCTATACTCCACCCTGCTAACCCCTCCTAATGCACCCCCCACCCCCACATATCTCTCCCAATGGCAAATAGATTTAGAATCAACCTTGGATGAAGACCTGTGGTTACAGTCATGGATGAACACCAAATCCAGTTTGCGCTGTGCAAGCATGTTGGAGATTAACGACAAAGTCCTCCTACGTTGGTACATGGTACCCATCATAGTGGCTGCCTACAACCCTAACTGTTCACCGAACTGCTTTAGGGCATGTCCTGACCCAGGCACTTTTATACACATATGGTGGCATTGCCCTTTAGTCTCTAAATTCTGGGATGATACCTTTAGTCTTCTCTCCTCCATCCTGTCACAAACGATAACTAAAGACCTGCACTTTGCCCTCCTAAATTGTACACCTGCTGACCCCCCACGCAAAGCCTTTAAACTTTCATTATATATTTTAACCTCAGCCAAGAGAGAGATTGCGAGAAATTGGCAGACTAAATCCCTCAGAATCACTAGTGTAATAAATCATATCCACTGGATGAAAAGCGTGCAGCACAACTTGTTTACTCCATGTCTAAATTCGAAGCACTCTGGCACCAATGGATCAACAAGTACTTTACCACCACTATTCACTGCCACCTGCTTACCATTTGAAATGAGACTCTCTTCTTCCTGGATCAGAGCGGCCCCCCCTTCCCCATGCACAGCCTGACTTCTCCCCCTTTTCCCTCCCTCTGGTTACTTCCTTCCCTCCTTCGCCTTACCCCCCCTTCATGTTTATGGATCTTAGTGGTATCACTTCTGAAAGAACCTAGTAAACAAGAGAATGTTTAAAGTACATGATATGCTCACACGAGACACTGTTTTGACTCACCACTTTCTCCTTCATAGTTACCTGGCTCCCCCCAGCATGTAATACCTTAGCCCCCTTCCTTTTTCTTTATCTGTGGCTCGCAGCACCAGATTCCCTACTGCCATCGAATTACTGGCCCCAAGCCTCTTCTCTTGATTACAACCTCCTTAATGTGATATAGAAATCCACTAAAATGTATGCAAAATGTTGTATGAATTGTCTCCCACACCAATCATACTCATACCCACAAGCATTCTCCATATATTCCAAGTGATCCACATGTGTTTTGTACAAAATGTTTTCTATCCTGTTTGATATTTTATTACTGGAGCATTTTTTTTATGTTTTAGGTGGTGACCTCTGACCCCTCATTGCACCTAGGTGCACATCTATTTAACCTTCCTGGCCATCTGATTATGTCAGTCTTTTTTCTATTTTTTACTTTCGAATTTCCCGCCGGTTCCACCCCCTGCGACGCGGCGCTCGCATGGACGGAAGATGGATGGTGGCATCGGCCAGAGGACACAGCGGGGCTCGTACGGACAAGGTAAGTGATGCTACAGTGTGATCCCGAGTGTGGCTCGGGGTTACTGCTTTTGGTACTTAACATTAACCCCGAGCCACACTCAGGGATTACCGCCAGGAAGGTTAATGTGACAGAGGTATTCACACTGAACAGCAATGTAACGGAGGTATTCACACTGAACAGCAATGTAACGGAGGTATTCTCACTGTGTGGATAAACACACACACTCAGCTGAACCCAACCTGCCTGATAGCACATTATTTGATTAGCTAAATACACCCCGTCTATTATTACCCCCAATTCTCCAGTGAGGAGACCACCTGTGACCCTCATAATCCCTCTGCCCTGGTCCTGCTGCCTCCCACATCTCTCCTTTGGTCCCACTCTCCCCCTCATCATCCACTCTGCTCCCACGCTTCCCCTCATCATCCCCTCTGCTCCCACTCCCCCTCATCACCCCCCCTGCCCCCACTCTCTCCCTCATTATCCCTTCTGCTCTCTTTCTCTCCCTCATCATCCCCTATGCTCCCACTCTCTCCCTCATCACCCCCTTTGCTCCCACTCTCGCCCTCATCATCCCCTCTGCTCCCACTCACCCCCACATCCCTCTGCTTACACTGACCAAAACATCCCCTCTGCTCCCACATCCCCTCTGCTCCCACATCTCCCAGACATCCACTCTGCTTCCACCCTCCCAGAGTCCATACAATCATCCCTCTTGTGTATCTCACCTTCTGGACGCCAACCGGGGTGATCTCCCACTTCTCCCACTGCCACAGGATACTTTTTTTATTGTTTGCAGATTAGAGAAATTTCACAGAATTGGTGGGAGACCAACATAACCCTTTAAAGAAATGCTGACATTGTCAAACTAAACCCATCTTTCAGGCAATATTACTGGCTTTGTCTGCTCACAGTCAGATTGTGAAAAGGTTATGAATAATGATCCAATCTGTATTGCTGTACTACACCACAAATGCATTGTAGTTGCTGTACATCAATAGAACACACAATCTCTCGTCATCTTTTTCTTCTTCCCCAAAAATGACAGACCCTGATCACTGACCTGTTACTACAGAGATACCACACAGATAAAGCAGACACTGGATGAAGAACAGCTAAAGTAAAATACCTATCACGGCAAAGAGACTGCCAGATCCAGACTGTACCACCTTCTATAATTGCAGTGGGTGGGGGGAGTTAGCGCATCATAATTTGCATATAAATTGACAGCTTAGTTTACATATGAATGAGTCATGGCTCATTCATATGGAAATACCGCAATCCAATTATATGTAAATCTAATGACCAGTGCTATTTTTGTGTTGGGCCAGGAGCTGTTGCTCTAAACGCCCCTATGTTACAAGAAACACTGTTCTGAGTGCAAGATATTTCAGAGAAGTTCAAAGGGAGGACCTATCAAACCATGCAGAACTAAGCAAAGGTCCCGCTGTGGAAATGTTTTTAGAGTCATAGGTTTAATCCTCTTGAGAGCTCTAAAAAAAAAAAATAGTAGAGATTAGTTCATCCTCAGCTAACGGAATCTGCAAATAAACATTGAGAGCAGAAACCTGTGCCTTCAAGGAGCTAATAGCTAACCCTTTATCTGCTCCCTCCTGTAAGAAATCCAGAACACCTACCTAGTCTAATTCTCCACGAAGAGAAAGTCCTCCAGACTTTCCTGTATATTTTCCTGGTTACAACTAAGCAGAAGTGTACTGATTACTTTGTCTCGGAGATCTTTTAGAATGCTTTCCTCAGATAGAAGGCAGTCAGACCGAACATGCGGGCCTTTGGGTGAAACACTGAGTTATGGGACAGGAGGTCCAACCTGGGCAGGAGAGTGACTAGGGACAGGATCAGAGAAAACCATGCCTACTTGGGCCAAAACAGAGCGATCAAGATGAGATTTGTCTCTTCCCACAAAAATTTCTGCAAGACTCTGGGAATCAAATATATAGGAGGGAAGGCGTAACAGAGGTGAAGGTTCCAAGGATTGGAAAGTGCATCTACCACTAATGCTGTATCTCTTGAATTCAAAGAAAAAAAACTGTTTGCTTCCCAGGAAACTGCGAAAGCAGAACAGGTCTATATCTGAAACTCCCACTTCTCCACAAGAGTAGAGAAAATTTCCTAAAAATTTCTGAAAACACTAATAGGTGATGAGACCTGAGCGTGACCTGTAAAGCTAGAGCATTGAGGACCGCTTTGAGCTCCCTCCAATTTCAAGATGCTGTCACCTCTGCCCAGGACCACTGACCCTGAATCACTATGTTACCTAAATGGGTTCCCCACCCCCAGGAGCTGTGAGTTTCGTGGATGGCTGATTTACCCAAGGAGCTGACCCTGCTCCTGTTCTGGCACTTGCACAAAGAGGATTACTTGATTCTTTGTAAGATCTGTTACGAAGAAATGCCAAGGAGGATTGCTGTTGAATTCTAGTCTGTAGCAATTTTTTAGGAGATTCAGGATGAACTTGTTGGAGGTAATCTTTTTCCACCGTGGGAGGAAACCCCCTAACCTCCTTCCTACGGGGAGCAGCGAGTCATTGTGTTTTTGGGCTTTGGGAGGGAGGATTAAAGAGAATTCATCCCCTCCCTTTCCACTAATGTCCCGTCTAATGTTTCTTGTAACTTCCCCCCGCCTTATGATCATTGTTACCGTGGTTCCTGTTCCGGGATCCATAAAAAAAATTAATGAAAAGGCTTTTTCTTCCTGTCTGGAAAAGATTTATTTCAGTCTGCTGTATGCTCTAGCACAGTTTGGAGCTCTGGGCCAAAAAGGAGATCCCCTGAAAAAGGAAGATTACAGAAATGAAGTTTTGAAGAGGTTTCTCCTTCCCAAGCCTTTAACCATAGGGCTCTGCGGGAGGAATTATCTAAAGCAGAGCATCTGGTTGACATTCTTACAGATTCAGCCAAGGCCTCTGCAATAAACCCAACTGCCTAAAAAAGCATGGTAAACTAATCTCTGTTCTCTGGGAGTGCCTGCACGTAGCAGCGGCGAGCCGGCTGTTCGGCGTCATTTTGTTGTTGTGCTGGGAACGCTAAACAGAGGCTCTCGGACGCTGCAGCAGACCCTTGCCCTCCACAGCACTTCTCCCCAAGTGACCCGCAGCTCAGGCTCACCCCTGAAGCCAGCGGCAGCAGCAGCATCTCCACTCCTCATGTGATAGTTCAGCTTGGCAGTCCTGGGACTAAGGAGACGATTGATCCAGCAGGGGATTCTACATCCATTGCTCCCTGAGCTCAGTAACCGCAAGTAACCTCTCCAATGAACTTTCATCCATAACTCTTCCGGATTGTTGTGTTCTGTTATGGTTAACCTGCTGATTTAAATCTGGCTCTCATGCTGCTAGCATAAGGTTCTAATGTTGTTATGGACTTCCCTTTCCTGGGTTAACATTACTACTGCCTTTTGACTAATAAGTGTTCCTCTTTATTTGTGTGAACACTTGGACTGTATTAGCTGTGACCAGTGGCGTAACCAGAGTTATGGGCGCCCGGGGCAGAACATTTTTTTTCGCCCCCCCCCATATTATATAAACATCCACTGGAACTGTACCCCCCACCCCCACACATATATATCAGCTAAGGAACTACAAGTCCAAGCATGCCATCATTGTCCCTGTACATCCCCCCCCACACACACACACATATCACCCAGGGAACAGCAATATCTGGTTGTTGTACAGGGGCAATGAGGGCATGCTGGGACTTGTAGTTCCCTAGCTGATATGTTATGAAGCTGTATTCCACCTGAAAGTACTACAATGCCATTATAGAACTAAGAATAGAACATAAAATAAAACATTTTTTTTTCTAATACTCACCTGATTCCGGGATCCACCAACAAGCGCAGCCTCCCATCTCCCACGCTGTTAGAAGCTGCATACAGCGTGTGCTGGTTACTACTTAAACCGGCGCGCGCAGTGAGAAGATTCGCTATTAGCATAGCGGGGAAGCCAGCTGCGCATTTTGCATAGCTCCCGCTACGCTAATACGCTTCTCAGAAGATGCACACTGCGCGCGCCGGTTTAAGTAGTAACCAGCACGCGCTGTATGCAGCTTCTTACAGCGTGGGAGACGGGAGGCTGCACTTGTTGGATCCAGGAATCAGGTGAGTAGTATTAAAAAAAAAAAAGTTTTATTTTATGTTCCCGGGGACATTTAAAAATGTCCCCGGATTTTATTCCGTCATGCAACGCTGTACTGAAATGAATTTTATACCATTTTTTGGGGACACATAGAGCTTTCTTTTGGTGGTCTTTAATCACCACTACGGGTTTTATTTTTTACTATAATTAGGAAAAATTACTGAAAATTTTGAAAAAAAAAAAGTTTTTTTTACATTATGTTAGGAAACATTTATTATTACCCAGTTTTTTGGTAAAATATAAAAGTCTGGGTCACGTCGGGTAAATAGACACCAAACATGTCAAGCTTTAAAATGGCGCGCACCCGCGACATCGCAGAAAACTACCATACCCAAAATTGGCCATAGGCGACACTTTAAAAGCTTTTACCGCTCATAAGTTTAGTGTTATCAGTGATTTATGGCCCTATAATTATTGCTCTCACTCCGACGTTCGCGGCGATATGCAACATGTGCGGCGTAATTGGCACAATCGTCTTTTTTGCACGTATGCGCCCCCAATGCATGTTTGGATGCGTGTTTGTATGGGTGGGGACTTTACATTTTTTTTAATTCTTTTTTATGTGTAACTTTAAATTTTTTGGGGGGGACTAATTTTTTATTC
>NW_017307811.1:346336-352167 GCF_000935625.1 Nanorana parkeri
ACCACGTTTTCAATAAAGATTGGAAAGTGTCATCATTATACAAGTAAGTCGGGAATCTCCAAGTTTTCGGAGGAGATGTCAATGCCAGTCCTTGGAGCGTGACCATAACTGGAGCATGGTCTGATATTACCATCCCTTCTATGGTTGAGGAGCTAATTTTGGGTAAGAGATTCGAGGATGAGAGGAACAGATCTATGCGCGACAGAGATTTGTGAATGTGAGAGAAGTGGGTGTAATCCCTGTCTATGGGGTGGAAGAATCTCCAAACATTAGTTAAGCCATTCATGTGTATCATGGATTGTAAGTGACCGTCCTGTGGATTAGGCAGGAGGCGAGGGGGTCTACCTTCCCAAGTCCTGTCTTCGAGGGTGGATGGGGTAGCGTTGAAATCTCCCCCTAACAATACGTGTGTATATGGACTTTGGTCTTGCAGTTTAGCTGATAAAGAGTCACAAAATGGTCTATTGTCACAGTTCGGGCCATAGATGTTCCACAGGTTAAGAGTAAATTTACCTAATAAGATAGAGGTGTGAGACCATCGACCTCCTTCGGTGTCGTGTTCCTGGGAAAGTAGAGTATAAGGGAGATTCTTGTTTATGAGGGTAATCACCCCAGCCTTTCTGCCTGTAGCTGGAGCGCCTACCGCCAAACCCACCCATGCTTGTCTCATACGCTGAATGTCTGTCTCTTGTAAATGGGTTTCTTGGAGCAGTGCTACGTCTGCTTTGAGCCTGCGAAGGTGACGGATGATTTTGCGTCGTTTGTTAGGCGATCAAAGTCCTTTAACATTCCATGTTACAACATTCATGGGGGTTCCCATGATCGGATTGTATTTAGTGTAGTAGCGATGTGGATCGTAGTGAATAGGTGGTAGCTGACAAGTGTCCCAACTGAACTGCATATCTTCAGCGTCCGCCATCTTGGATGGGCCGCGGTCGTCACTGAGGGAAGGCTGCAATGTACGTCTGGTCGGTTGGGAGCGCGCAATGTACCTTTCCATGACCGGTACTTGTGCCAGTTTCGCCTGCGTCTAAGCTGCCCTTTTGGTGTGTGCTGGGGATGTTCGGCGTTAGGCGGGACGGAGCTCCCGTTCACACACCTAGATCATCTGGCGCCGGAACCGGAAGTCCCTTTTTTTTTTTTACACTAAACTTTAATGCTATTACATATGGGGGCGGCTAATAAAACCCCCCTATGCGATAGCAAAATATGTGACAGGTCCTCTTTATGGAGACATCAGTGGTCTCCAAGACCCCTAATGTCACCTAGGACAGCCCAAAAGAAGCTGATGAAGCACAGATCTAGTCCATCAGCTTCTTTGCAGCTTCTGAAGCTGGAGAGTGACACAAGAATGCGGAAGTGATGTATATACAACACTTCCGCATTGTTTCAGAGGAGAGGGGACCGGAGGGAGCTCGTGCCTGTTTTTAAATTTCGGCGTGTCCCAGCGCACGTCTAAAGACGCCCGCTCAGATCTAGAGAGCTCCCAGCCGGCCGTTTTTTTACTATGGCCGGCCCGGAGGCAGTTAAAGACACCCCCTTCCTGTCCAGGCCATCTTTCAGTATTCAGTGCTGTGGTATTTTAACTGACATTTATTCAGTCATACAACGCTGTACTGAAATTAATTTTATACAATTTTTTTTCAGGGACAGATAGAGCTTTCTTTTGGTGGTATATAATCACAACTGGGGTTTTTATTTTTTACTATATTAAGGAAAAATTATCGTAATTTTTTTTTTTAAAGTAGTTTTTACATTTATGTTATAATACATTTATTATTACCCAAATTCTTGGTAAAATATAAAAGACATGGTCACATTGGGTAAATAGACACCAAACATGTCAAGCCTTAAAATTGCGCGTGGCCATGAAATTGCAAAAAGCTACCATACCCAAAATTGCCCATAGGCGATGCTTTCAAAGCTTTTATTGCTCATAAGTTAAGTGTTATCAGTGAATAATGGCCCTATAATTATTGCTCTCACTCCAGTGTTTGTGGTGATATGTAACATGTGCGGCGCGCATTCGTCTTTTTCGCATGTATGCGCACCCGACACATGTTTGTGTATGTGGGGGTGGGGACTTTAAAACATTTTTGTGTTTTTTTAAATTCTTTTTTATGTGTGGCATTATTTTTTTTGCGCCTTCATTATTTTAAAACTTTTTTTTTCACTAAACGGTATTGTTATCACATAGGGGGCTAAGAAGCAAGGAGGATGTGACAGGTCCTCTTTATGGAGACATCAGGGGGGTCTTTAGGACCCCTATTGTCACCTAGGGATCTGCTTCATCAGCTTCTCTCCAGCTTCTGAAGCCGGAGATTGACACAAGAATGCAGAAGTGATGTAATATACATCACTTCCTGCATTCTGACAACGGGGAGGAGTTCAGAGGGAGATCGTGTAATGATCTTCCTCTGATCCCCTGTCACATAGCCACCGTGCTGGTGCACACCGGAGCTCAGGACCAGTGGAGGGGGGTGCACAGACCGGCACCTCAGACAAGCGATCCGCCTACTCTATAGCCGGTGGATCGCTTGTAAGTAAACAGTTGCCTGTTTACAAATTTCGACTGGTTCCCGCTCGTGTGCAGCGCTAACAGGCCTTCTTGATGCCGGCAATGTACACCATGTGTAGATGATGCCGGCATATACAGATCCTACATATAAACACAAAACTTACTTTTTTTAGTTGTCCTCACATGTTTTTTTTTTTTTAAATGGCTGCCAGACTGCTTTGTACAGTGGAAACTACAACGTAGGGAGCGGAAAAAACTCCTTTTCCCACAATGCTTTGTTTCTCTCATGCACATGCATTAATTAATATTCATAGTGGTACCACCCCCTGGGCAGTGCAGAGTGACCAGGAGTTGTTTTTTTTTTAATTCTACCTGTGACTATAGTTTGAGGATTGTTGTAAGTGATTGCTAAAGAAATGTGTTATATTTTGTCTCCAGTAATCACTCAGAACAAAATATAACGGTGTAAAGGTTCTCATTCATCCAGGTCATGGTATATAGTTACATAGTATTTGAGGTTGAATAAAGACACAGGTCTGTCAAGTTCAACCTATTGCGTGTATGTATGTGATTCTGCATGTGTATGTGTATGTACGAGTCCCTGTGTGTTAGATTTATAGACACTTGTAATATTTGCAAGTGTCTTGAGGTGATTGTATAAGAAACTTGCTGAAATTGCCAGTAAGATCAATAATAAGTGTGACTTTATTTAGTTGCATAAAGTCATCAAAGAACACTAAAATGTACAAAAACATACAAAACTATGTAGATAGATAATAGTCCAAAATACAAAAGTATTCAAATGAATAAAAGAACAGTGTTTGTAAAATGTAGCAAAGTATGTAAAATAGTGATGTTAATCTGTGTGTATGAGATGGTATGTGTGTGTGTGTCTCTTAAGACTGGCTCTGCACCAATATATCAGTCTTAGTCTAATTTGCTTTATCGAGGAGCATAGGGTGAGGGTGACTTTACTTCATTTGGACATGGAGGAGCAGATGGCTCAAAAGAAACAATGTCATTCTCCTTACCCAAATTCTTTGTTTGAACATCTCTCAAAAATGTCCTACACTGCCACTTCAAATGACCTGGCATCTGACAGTAATAGCAAGTGACTGGTTCTCTTTGTTTCACTATATGTGTTCTGTCAGACTTGCTGGGAGCAATAGTTCCTAATTTAAACTTAACCTGATTATCTCTCTTTTGCTTGTCATTTTGAATGACTGCTATCCTAGATTTTTGATTAGTTTGTTTTGTTTTAATTGTCTTCTGACCCTATCAATGAATCCACAAGCTGAATCCAGATCCTCTTTTTCCAGAGCTATGGCTAAAGAAGCTGGATATTTGATTTTTTTTTACAAAAGCTTTTACCATTGCAATGTTTTCTTCATGAATTCCCATATCTAACTGCTACGCTTTTGCTAATTTAATCCTAAAGTCATACGGATCATCATTGATTGTAACTTTCAATTATTCCAGTATTTCCAGACTGGGAGTACTTCACTAGTCATGCATAACAGCAATTGAGTCAATCTATCTGAAGTACCACTATGTGTTTCCACGCCTTCCTCATTAATATATAATGACTTTCTTAAGCAACGTGAAATAAAGTTTGGCAACCATACAATGTAAATACGATTTCTCTGCTCATCGGTTAAATTAAATCGGTCTATGTATGATTCAAAGATATCTGCATTATGAAATGCATCAGCCCTTGGATCATATGCTGGGATGTCCTTCAAAATTTTCATTAGCTGATCATGGATCTGCAATTTCAACTTTGAAGCACGATCTAATAGTTTTTTCTTTCTAACCTCAGTTATCTTATCATATTCCTCTTCTTGGAATAAAGAAGATCCGGAAAGATCCACCTTTTTTATCATCTTTCTTTGACAGCGTATATACATATACCCCATGGATCTGATCAGGGAACTGCACTTCTTTTCCCCTCATATTAAAACGTCCTCACCTTGGTTACCAACCTTCTAATTAATGCATATCTATTCTAGATCTAATTTTTAATTTTAATTTTCCTATTTTTGTATCTGTGACTCCTGTCGGGGTCTGGACTACTATTTTGCAATCCATACATGGGAGGGTCGTGGGGACGCGCTAGACGACCTGCTACCCAGTGATTGGGACCTATGTACATATATATGTATATATGGCCCACCGATCTCTGAATAAAATGTGCCTATCACACCTACCACTTTTTTTAAGGACTCCTTAATGACTGGTAGGATCCCCAGTGAAAGGGGTCGGCAACCCCCGACACGTGTGCCCAGCTTGGCACGGGAGGCCACATCTGCTGGCACGCAAACTCATTTTTTTGTTCGCATTTGACATCGCATCGTACTTGCATCGCTCGAGCCGGCTGTCAAATTGAAGTCCCACCCACCTCCCTCACGTGGCCAGATGACGTTTATGCGCGGAGCCGCGCTGAGGAGGCCGTCGATCTGTTCAAGGTCCTGCCTGGCGGATTCTTTACGTGCAGCATGGATGTGCAGCTCGGGTGAACATACGGCCGTGTCCTCCCATGAGTACAAAAACTGAAATTTACTAATACTATGGTGCACTATTGTTCAATGGCACTCGGTTGTCTGATGGTTGCAAAAATGGCACTCGGTGTGTAAAAGGTTGCTGACCCCTGGACTAATGTCTTTATTCAACCTCAAATACTATGTAACTATGTAACTGCCTTTTTGGCTGTGTGCTAGTGTATATCTTTCATCTCCATGGTGATGCTTTTGGGACTCCGCCCCCCCCCTTGGGATCGAGGCCGCATAACCTCATGTCCATCACAACGCTCTGCAGCCCTCTTTCACGTCCCACGTTACATACCGTAGCTCCGCCCTCATGTGACGTTTGGAGTCTAGCACATAAAATGACCGCGATCGCGGCCGTTTGTGTATGGCACTTGGGAGTGGAGCAGCATTACATCACGCTGTGTGAGGTATTTGGGTTCATATGACTTGTCACAATTTAAACTTATGTCTCATCACACTATCCTAACTTTGAACTACTGACTGTTTTACCTTTTACCGTTCTTAGTACTCAATTTCTCATTGGATTAACTACACCTGCTCTACTCAGGTTCCACACGGCTCATATATACTTCATCTCACCATTCCATTTAATATTCTTAGCACCTAGCTTTGGGATTTTGATCTCACTCTCTGCTCACTTTTTGTTTATCCTCTTTTTACGTTTTATTGCATTTTTTATTCACTAGTGTTTCCTCACATGACTCGATTTTATTCAACGATGATTTATTTAATTCTCTCACTGATTTGATATCTTTTACAATATATAT
>NW_017307811.1:352323-352693 GCF_000935625.1 Nanorana parkeri
ATATATATATTTACCATATTTTTCATTAGCTTTTATTCATATTTTAGACTTTGATCATTTCTTACATCACTTACCACTTCCTTTTATATTTTCCATCTCAAATTTTCACTTAATACTTAGTAACACCTTATTTTTGTGTCATTATTATCTTTATACTGACCCACCTAGCGATTATATCACACACAGATTGTACATCACAAATATAATCAATCACTCACCTCCATCCTTCAATTATAACTAAACCCTATAACAGGGGTGCCCACAAGGTCGATCGCGATCTACCAGTCGATCGCGATCTACCAGTCGATCGCGATCTACCAGTCGATCGCGTAGCGATCACTGGTAGATCGCCATGTCCTCTCCTCCCGCC
>NW_017307811.1:353534-373607 GCF_000935625.1 Nanorana parkeri
GCATTTTTGCGGCTCGCACTGGACTGGAACACAGGCACTAATGCAGGCGATCGCACTGTGGGCGAGGGGCCTGCCTGCGCAGCTTACGCCCCCTCCCGCCCCTGAATGCAGGTGTTTTTTCGTTGGTAGATCTCAATGAGCTCGTCATTTGAAAAGTAGATCTCCAGACGAAAAATAGTGGGCGCCCCTGCCCTATAATTAAATTCCATTTCACGGTTCTATCCAACTATAAGATGAACACTAATCAATAGACACATCAACTTAGTTTGATTCACTGATACTATACTTGGCTAATCCCCCCCTCCCTTCCTCCCTTTTTCCTTTTTTTTTATTATTTTGGTCTCCTCTTCCTGTTCCTCCCAACTGGGCTGATTACTATTATCTGTATGCATTCCTAGCAGGATACCATAACTTCTAACCTGCTAACGTTTGCTGCTGCTGCTCATCGCTTGACGGCTACGGTGTGCTTCTCCGACGCAACCCTCCTATTTGCGGCAGTCTATGCCCGATAAAGTCAATCTCTACCTGAACTTGAATCGAACAAAACAGTTGTTTTCTTTGACTTACCATTTATATTTCTCTGCCTCTGATTAATTGATCGTGAAGATATACACACGTAAGCGTTGAATATTACTATATTTTTCAATTTTATTATGATTGAAACCAAGAATGTAAATGATGACCTTGCTGTAGGACGAAGTGCAGTCCCCTAATCTTATCACATGTGGGTTCTTTTACCTTCTTCTTAGGATACATACCTTCTTTCATTTTCTCCCCTGATGAAGCCCGGATGGGCAAAACATGTTGGGACACATAAGAGCATATATACAACTTTGAAAAACAACTGTGTAATTCAGAATCGTACGGTATTGTTATCATGTGGTGAATGCACCAGTATATGTTTTTTTATCCTATTTTTAAAGATGTCAAAAATGATACATTAAATGAATGCCTTTTCTAAATTTTTATTGCTGAGGTCTGGAAATGTTTCTTTAAAGCCCCCCCCCCCTCTCTTCCCTATGGGCAATTGCACATCCCACTGTGGAAATATCCTCTCTCTTTTTATTATATTATATTTTGGGGTGTGAAACTTCCAGTGCCTCTACATTCTATTCGCAACACATACCCACCATGTCGTTTTTTTCTTTGACAGCGTAGCTATCTGTGTCATATTGTTATGCAATTTTGTCAACAATTGTGTTCTCAGTTCAATTTTTTTCTTCAAGATCCTCAATGTAATTACCCAAAATTTCACAATTTGCACAATCAGAATCTCCCTGAGACAATTCTTCCTGTATTTTTCCTTCAGACACTGTCGGGTTAACAACACAAACTACATTCTGTGTAGGTACATCCATGATCATAGCATTAAACGTTTTCACAAGTTTCATTACATTCCTAAGCTTCTTCTTTAACTTATTCATTGTAAATCTTGATCTGTCTATCTCAACATTAGCATGCAAACATTGATCATACATTGAAAGCCATAAAGAAGTGTCAGTTGTAAAACTAGACACATTCTTAAATTCAACAGTGCTCTCACTAGCAAAACAATCAATAAACTCAATTACTCACCAAATGTACCGTATTCTTCGCTCCATAAGACGCACTTCCCCCCCCCCCAAAAAAGGTGGGGGGGGATATGGATCGCAAAATACGGTAAATAGATTTCTCTTTTCGCCTGGTTTAGTCAGTTGTGTTTCTGGACACTTCTGGTCCTAAGGAACTATCACCGTCCATTCTTAGATTCAACGATCTCCCGAAGCTTGGTCAATCAAGTAATTACTGTCTTCTTCTGCCCCCTGAACAAGCGAGGGAAGGAGGCTTCAAAACTCGGAAAGTTAGTAGTAAGTTATTTGAAAATACGTAGATAGATATATGTAGATAGTCCAAAATACAAAAGTATTCAAATGAATAAAAGAAAAGTGTTTGTAAAATGTAGCAAAATATGTAAAATAGTGATGTTAATCTTTGTGTATGAGATAGTATGTGTGTGTGTGTCTCTTGTGTCATGTCTTAAGACTGGCTCTGAACCAATATATCAGTCTTAGACTCCATCCTGCCTAGTGTAATCCGACCCTCATCATATATGTTGATTCTACGTAACTACGCAATGCGAAGAGTACAGCCATTATGTTCACGTGCAAACATCTGTTACAAATCTCTACATGTTATTACACTGAAGTATTCTGTAACTGACCATCGTTCTCACAATATATATGTATATGTGGATAGTTACGATAATCACAGGAAATATTAACATAAACAGAATATAGATTACACAGAGGTAAACATTACATAATGTAATGTATACATCATCTGAAATGTTGACCTAGGTATTTTCCTTGACCTTTCTCAAGCTCAGAGGAATTAGCACATCTGGAGACGATCAACAACAAAGCCACACTTTCACACACTACTCTAACCGAGAAAGTCTTGGTGACATTTCTTCAATATATATATATATTTAATTATGTATTCTGACTCCGATTGTTGTGCTAGTGACTTATCACTTGCTGAGACCTCTATGCCTGGCCTGTATAAGCAGATTCAATCACTGAGGACAGCCATTGTCAGATAGCTGAACTCACCAATACCTTTTCATCCACAAGGGTTGTTTATTCTGTACATCAGACAACAGGATAACAGCATATGAATGATTGTGGTATTATGCGGCCAAAAGACGATACTTTCGTAGCGTGCGATGCAGATTGCATGTGTCCCGTTGCATGCAGCTTACATGTGGCCCTGTAGCCATGACCCAGGAAGTACTGACCAACAAGAAGGGTGGAGCATAAACAAAGGGGAAATAAGTCATAGACATCAGGAAAGGAACATAAAAAACATGTGCATTACCACAAAGGGTCACTAGATGGCAGCATGTGAACTAATATATAAACTGTCCATAGGAAAATTATTTAGGGAAACAATCTATATAAAATCTAACATTAGCTTCTATGCTCCATTGGGGCGGCACACTCCCCGTCTGGCATTGTAAATGTCACTATATACATCAGAACGGTAGTTATGCAATAAACAATAACTATTAAAGTCCATAACGTGAACTTGCAACTTGTCCTCTGGACCTGAAAATAAGAAGGAACATATATGCAGAAGTTCAAAATATATGATAAAGTCTGATGACTATCAGCATAGTAGACTTGATCGCTGGAACAGTCTTTCAAGTACAGTCGGTCACTCCATGAGAGGCAAACACTTAAAGTTCCATAGTGATGAGACAAGATAGTCTCTTTGGCACTTCGAATAAGTCCATCCCTGGATGTGCATGGTGCATGTAGGTACCTGAAGAACATGGGCTCATGTAACTCCAGCTGCAAAGTCTCCATGTGAAACAGGCACAGTTCCAATCTTCTTGGCGAGAAGAGTAGCTGAGGTAAAGATGGCTGTAAGCTCTGAATCTGTATACACATCATTGTTGATGAATGGATTCAGCTTGGCAGTTGGATTGTTTTTAAGAATGCCCTGCTTGTTACGGACACATTTTATCTCTGTGCTAGAGATGTTCTGTTCTGCATTGTGTAGTGGAATCAGCTCACTTTGAGCAATGTCTTTTGCAGAAAGAGGCTGTTGGCATATATGCCAGTCCTGACATTGAACATCTGTGGGCTTAGTGGGATAGCAGTGTGTAGCATGGACTAACCTTGCAGTAGTGCGGTCAGGCCTTGTCCACTTGGTGAAATGACAGCCCAAGATGAGTCCTTGTTCAGATCTGGTTACAAGGGTTTTGCCTTCAGAAGGAATCTCTGGATCTTTGTCAGGATCTAAAAAACTGAAGACATCAGCAGGGGTGTCTTCTGGATGATCCAGCAGGAATTCAGGACCTGTTGACCAAGAAGAATTTGCAAACACACTGGCAGACACTGGCCTGGTGGCTTGATCTTCTGATTGAACATAATAGCATTGTTCAGGCTTAGATGCTAACTTAGCTTTGCCAAACAGAGACCCTTTGTGGGTTTGATTAGAAAAGGCTATCACCTTGAGGTAGGCAACAGCTGCTATGGCCTCAGTAGATGCCTCTGAAAAGATATGAAGCTCTTTTCTCTGACTTGCAGCAAGGGAAGCTGAAGTGTAGCAGCTTGGTATTTGAATTCCATCTAAGGCATGTGGTGATTGATGTCTCGGTAAGGATTTAACTTGTATGGGGATGGGACTCACAAATCCCACTGGATTGTATAGGCTGTTCACCACTGACAGAACACCACGTTTGACAAATGGCTTGTCTACAGAGCTGACTTGAAAGCTGAAGGTGCCTTTTAATAAGTCCCACCGTAGGCCCAGACTTCTCTGTACAGGTGGCATGTCCATTCCCAGATTTAAGTCTTTAAACCCTGTGGCATAATCGCCAGGTTGAAAGGCTTCATAACAACAACATTGTTTGAGACAGTCTTATGGTGTCTGAGGTTGGTTTCAGAAAGCGTACCTTGAGTCTTTGGTAGCAGGTCTATTGCTTCTTCATGAAGAGGAGAATCGTCTTGCACGATGACTGGTGTAGAAGACTTCGATGAGTTTCCAAAGAGGTTCACTGCTTGTGGAGTCACTGGAGTGATGGTTGAGGAATCAGGTGCGTTGTCCAGGGTGTTTGCATCAGTGGATTCCTGCTCGTCCGAGCTGTTGAATGAAATCTGGTGCATAGTCTTACCAGAACTATTGCAGGGTGGTGTACTGATGTTGTCTTGGTTTACCTGTACGATGATCTTATTGGAGCACACATCACCTGAAGCATGAGGTTCGCAATCTTGTTCGATTCCAATAAGTACCCAACCTAGGTCAGTCTTTTGGGCATAAGGATCATCATTCCAGCCATTGTGCTGCTGACCTACCTTGTGTACTCTCAGGATGTCTCTGCCTAAGAGAAGCATTATTTTGGCATCGTTACCAGTGGTGGGATGCAGTCAGCTAAATGTTTTAGGTGAGGTTCACGAAGTGCATCCTCTGGTGTAGGAATCTCCTCCCTGTCATTAGGCAACTGATTGCACTTGTGCGACCATGTGCTTTCACAAGATGGCCGTTGGCACCGAGCTTGATTGCAGATTAGGCACACACATAAACACAGTAGGCTGTAGGAATTCTATGCGTCTTTTGACTATTCTGACTCCGATTGTTGTGCTAGGGACTTATCCCTTGCTGAGACCTCTATGTTTCGTAGCGTGCGATGCAGATTGCATGTGTCCCGTTGCATGCAGCTTACATGTGGCCCTGTAGCCATGACACAGGAAGTACTGACCAACAAGAAGGGTGGAGCATATAACTTGTGGCAGCGAGTTCAGACCCTAACCGCTCTAACTCAGAAGAAGCCCCTATGCCCCTTTTGGTTAAATATTTTCCCCACCAGTTTTAGGTGGTGGCCTCTAGTCATTTTTTTTTGTTCCCATATAGATGTTTAGTAGTGATTTTTTCTTTTGCAAGAACAGAAAAAAATACATCGTAGCCATATAAACAAGGGAATACAACGTATACCACATATACAAAAAAAAAAGATATTTGCCCAAATATTCTGGGCAGGAGAACTGTCAAAGTGATACGTCTATCAACAACCTCTGTTAAACAGGCAGAAACATATGTAACCTCACCATTTATTGACAGATAATGGGGCATTGTCACAATCTGTGCAGTTCCCTGATCCCAGGGAGCGTACTCTTGTCTGAATGTGAGTTAGTGACATAAAATTTAAGTGAGGCGAGGATTGGGGGGCATGAATTCTCCTAGCCTCTAGTCCTTGTTATGGAGTTTATAGTAAAAAGTTTTTTGCTGATGTTGCTATCCCCATTGAACATCTTGTACATCAAAATCATAATCTCCTCACTTCCAGTGTGAACATGTTTAGATTTAGTAACCTTGTCTCATAGCTTTGGTCCTCCATCCCCTTAATTAGTTTTGTTGCCCTTCTCTGGACTCTCTCCAGCTCTAGGACATCCTTCCTGTGTATTGGTGACCAAAACTGGACCGCATACTCCAGATGAGGCTGAACAAGTGATCTATACAGTGGCAAAATTATAGATTTGTCTCTACAGTACATTCCCTTTTTAATACAAGACAGTACTCTGCTCGCTTTATTTACCTAAGTGTGGTATTGCAAGCTATTGTTCAATCTGTGGTTTACTATGACCCACAAATCTGTTTTCCATTTCTGACTTCCCTAGTGGAGTTCCCATTAATGTGTATTCTGCTTGCCTAATTTTAACCCCAAAGTGCATTACTTTACATTTATCAACATTAAACCTCATCTGCCATATAGTTGTCCACTCCCCTATTTTATCCAGGTCCTCCTCTAGTGTTATAGTGTCTAATCCCGTATCCATTACCCTCCCACTTTTAGTATCAACAGCAAACAGGGAAACGTGGCTATTCACGCCCTCCCCGATGTCGTTAATAAACAAGTTGAATAGTATGTGACCTAGCACAAAACCCTGAGGCACGCCACTCATGACCCTAGACCAGTGATGGCGAACGTTCAACTATTTACTATCAAGCAGTTTCTGAATGGGGAGGAGCTTCTGTACTGAGTGCTTCTCCCCATTGGGAAACTCATGAATGAACAAGAAGTGATGTAAATCACATTCTGTTCATTCATAACTGGGGACACATAGTACTATATGTCCCCAGTTATTTACAAACAGTGGAGTGATCAGCTGATCGCTCCAGCGTTTGTCCTGCACAGAGGACCGGTACATATCACTGATATGTACAGATCATCTGCCGCTCGGCCACGCACAAAGGGGGGCTCAGCTTCTCTGAATCTCTGCTGCTTTCCTGGGCAGAGGCAGCGGGGATCCGAGCAGAAGTGAGGAAGGCACTGCAGCCGCGGGGGGGAGGGGGTTGGGGGGAGTAGGAGGACGGAGCCGTTGTCACAGCAGCATGTGCGGTGAGGAGAGAGAGAGCCGCCGGCTGTCAGATCCAGGCCGAGCGGCTCTCTCCTCACCGCTCGGCGTGCTGCTCATGATAGCGGCTCCGACCCCCAGAATCTGGGCACCTGCCAGGTTTAAAGATGGCCGCCGCGATTCGCAGCGGCCATCTTTAAAAACTTAACATGACTTTACAGTGACCTGCACCTGGAGTGTGCGGGTCACTGTAACCGGGACCGAGGCTCGTGTGCCACCAGACGGGCCTCTGCGTGCCCTCTGTGGCACGCGTGCCATAAGTTCGCCACCGCTGCCCTAGACCAATCTGAAAAGGAGCCATTTATCAATACTCCCTGGACTTGTTCCTGTAGCCAGTTCTTTATCCATGTACACAACATTTCATCTATGCCCATAGACAGGGCTTGAAAAATGTTAGGGTGTCTCACCAGTCAGTCAAAAATTTCACCAGTCAGCATGAACGGACCTTTAGGCTTGCAATTTATGATAACATTTTTTGGGGACAGATAGAGCTTTCTTTTGGAGGTATATCATAACCACTGGGGGAGGTTTTTTTTAAACTATATAATGAAAAAAAGTACAGTAAACTTCGTATAAATTTTTTTCCCCCCTACGTTATGTTATAAAACATCTATTCTTACCCATATTTTTGGTAAAATATAAAAGACAGGGTCACGTCGAATAAATAGACACCAAACATGTCAAGCCTTAAAATTGCGTGCGCCCGCAAAATCGCAAAAAACTACCACACTGAAAATTGGCCATAGTCGACGCTTAAAACGCTTTTAGCACTCATCAGCTTAGTGTTATCAGTAATTAATGGCCCTAAAATTATTGCTCACACTCCGACGTTCGCGGTTATATGTAACATGTGCAGCACAATAGGCTCAATCGTTGTTTTCGCACGTAGGCGCACCCGCCGCATATCTGCATGTGTATGTGGGGGGCGGAGGACTTAAACATTTTTCTTTTTTAATTTTTTTAATGCTTCTTTATTTATTTTTTTATGATTCTTTCATTTTTGTATTATTTTTTTTTACACAACTTTATTGCAATCACATGGGGGGGCTAAGAATGCCAATTTACATGACAGGTCCTTTTTATGAAGACATCAGGGGTCTCCAAGACCCCTAATGTCCCCTAGGGACCCCCGGAGAAGCTGATGAAGCAGAGGTCTGCCCATGCCCATAGACATCAGCTTGTGTACTATAAGCGTTTATGTGGTACTGTGTCAAACGCTTTTGAAAAATCCAGATACACCACATCCACCAACCTCTCTCCATCCAGATCTCTACTTACCTTTTCATAGAATGTCAGTAGGTTGGTCTGGCAGGAACGTTCCTTCCTAAACCCATGCTGGTTATCATTTATTATACCATTTTCATGAACAAACTCTAATAAGTAGTCCTTTATCATTCCCCCTAACAGTTTGCATAGTAATAGTATATCTGTAAAAAAAATAAGTCAAGGCAACTGGACTTGCTGTGGTTTTCTTGAAGACGTTTCACTGGTCATCCAACCAGCTTAGATATATGCAAAACAACAAACTGGTTTTTTTTATTGTTTAGTAATAGTAGAAGGAGGCTGGAAATAGAGGTCTACCAGAAACCAACACACATGAACCAGTACCTGCTATTTGACTCCCACCATCCTTTAGACCACAAACTGGGAGTCATGAGGACTGTACACCACCGGGCAGAGACAATTCCCACCAGAACAGAGGCCAAGACGAAGGAATTCAAACACCTCAGGGGGACCCTTAAAACTTGCGGGTATCCAGACTTTTATCATAACAGAAAAAAGGAGAGGAAAGAATGCCAGGAGTACCAGTGAGGGTGAAAAGCATGACAAACAGAATAATTTGGTCATCTCATATGTAGCTGATGTGTATGAGAAACTCAGAAGGGTTATTAAAAAACATCACATCACTGTCTGTTTTAAACCCAACAATACACTAGGCAACAACTGGTTCACCCAAAAGACCCAACACCAAAACACAAGATGAACAACATTGTGTAGGCAGTTCAGTGCAGTGAGGAGTGCTCAGAATTGTATGTCGGTGAAACAAAACAGCAGCTACACCAGCGTATGGCACAGCATAGAAGAGACAAACCCTCTGGTCAGGATTCAGCAGTATACCTACATCGAAAGGAAAAAGGTCACTCCTTTGAAGAGAGTCAAGTATGCATCCTAGACAGGGAGGAGGACTGGTTCAAAAGATGTTTGAAAGGCCATTTATGTAAAAATGGAGAAGCCAAGCTTGAATAGAGGTGAGGGGGGAGGGGAGGGGGTGAGACATCTATTGTCTGCCACATACAATGCTGTATTAACAACTCTCTCTGAGCAGGTTAATAACACCCCCTAGACTCCAATTATGCAAACCAGCTGACTTGAGAAAGCTGGTCGGATGACCAGTGAAACATCTTCAAGAAAAATAAAGCAAGTCCAGTTGCCTTGACTTATTTTTTTAAAGATATAAAATATAACGGATTTCTTTAGCAACATCCCGGTGACCCCGCACATTCCCCGTGACCCCACACATCTCCGGTGACCCCGCACATCCCCGGTGACCCCGCACATCCCCGGTGACCCTGCAGTGTCAGCAGTCCCTGTCTATTTATTGGACTTGGAGTGCTGACACCTGTAGTGCCCTCACACACAGGACTATCACATAATAGACAGAGACTGCTGACACGTGGAGTGCCCTCACACACCGAACACCAGGACTTCATATGGTCATTAGTGGGTCCGAGCTTTGTACTGTGCGGGGTTCAGACTTGTGTATAGTCACATGTGATTGACGTACAGCGGGTTTAGGATGGGCGTACGTCACAGTCACCTCCAAATGCTATCCCACAGGGGCTTGTTAGCTCCTGAATAGCAATACATTTAAGTGAAAAAAATATAAAAAACTTGATAAAAAGTAATAAAATAAAAAAAAGGTAAAACATAATAAAAAATAAAATAAAAATAAACAAATTCAAAAAATGAAATGACAAAATAGTAAAATAAAAAAAATATATAAAAAATGACAAACTAAATAATAATTAGATGTGAAAATTAAAAAATACATAAAGAAGCCAGAAACAGCAGCACCCATATTTCTATCATATCAGGTTGCGAAAATTTGCATTGTACCATTCAGTTCCACAAGCCTTTGCTGAAGACCTACTACTTGAATTTTCACACATACTGTACATATTTTTTAAATTAATAAACAACCTATACCGAATATGCCTAATTAATCTCTACCCAATATTTTCTAGCCTATATAAATATTAGAAAATTATATAACCATCCTGCTGATGCCCTGATCATCTGTAACAGCAGACTTGTCCATTTATCAGTGTCAATTTAATAGAGGCACTCTGGTTTAAGAAGAAACCTGTATTGAAAAATTAAAGAAGCACCTGTCCCTGCCAGTTCTGTAAAAGGGACGATTTTTATTGATTTTACTTGCTTTCCAAGGTGCTGTCTGGCTATTGGGTACATTTACACCTTCACCTAGCACAGTGCTTGTGCCAGAGCCCAACTACCAGTGCTTTCACAAGGGGGGCCTGGAGTGTGCTCAGCAGAGAGCAAGTAATGACAATAGAGCAGTGATGCACTGATATAATTTCTTTCAGACCAAGTACGAGTACTGATTCTTTTCCTCAAGTACTCGCCGATACAAATGATCAATACCTTTTTTTGTGTGTCATGTGACAGTTTTTCTAAAACAATACAGACTAATGATTTTAGGACAATGGTGAAGTGCCAGGGCCTGGTCCCAGCTACAAACAATGCGCCCCTGGTAGTTCTGCCACTGACTCTAAGCTGCAGAGGGACTACAAATCTCAGCAATACATTATACAAGAATGCAGAATACCACCAGCTATAGAGGACTACAAATCCTAGTGATACATTATACAGCAATGCAGAATACCACCAGCTAGAGAGGACTACAAATCCCAATAATACATTATACAGCAATGCAGAATAATATCATCAGCTAGAGAGGACTACATATCCCTGCGATACATTATACAGCAATGCCGAAAGGCAACCAGCTATAGAGGAGTATAGATCCCAGCAATGCATTATACATCAATGCAGAATAATATGAAGCTACATACCCTGTGCTGCTCCGGGGTGCCGGCCTAATATCTCCAGCAAAGGATTTCAGGTGGCTGCCTGGGGTCTCAGGAGGCTGTGCAGGTTCTATGATGGGCTGTGCAGACTCAGGTGGCTGTGCAGGTTCTATGGTGGGCTGTGCGGACTCTCAGGTGGACTATGTAGGGTCTATAGTGGGCTGTGCGGACGCTCAGGTGGCTGTGCAGGTTTTATGGTAGGCTGTGCGGGCTCTCAGGTGGCTGTGCAGGTTGTATGGTGGGCTGTGTTGGCTCTCAGGTGACTGTGCAGGGGCTGTGCAGAGCCTATGGTGGGCTGTGCAGACTCTCAGGTGGTTGTGCAGGTTCTATGGTGGGCTGTGTTGACTCTCAGGTAGGGTATGCAGGGTCTAGGGGGGGCTGTGTGGACTCTCAGGTGGGCTATGCGGGGTCTATGGTGGGCTGTGTGGACTCTCAGGTGGGTCTGTGCGGCTCTCAGGTGCAGGGCCGTAGGAAGGGCAAGGTGAGTGAGGCACTCACCTTGGGCACAGCTGTGAGGGGGTGCAGCCAGGGCCCGGACTGGATATGCCCCCTCACTCTGTTGCCATGGCGAGCACAGGGCCCCATGGCAACAGGGTTAGTATCTGCATAGGTTGTGTTTTAGAGGCTGCAGCATTAATCAGGGCAGTATACAAGCATGAGGAATGTAATTAAAGGCACCAGAGAGAAGGGCATTGCCTGATGACAAACATAAATGGAGTCCAATCCTCCAGCTCCCTTGATCTCAGGGCCAGCCTTTAGGGTGATCGGGCTTTGCAGCCGCACAGGGTGCCGTGGCAACAAGGGCACCAGGCGGCCGACAGAGCTCGTCCTTGGGGCGACTACAGCCTGTGGCTTCTTTCCTCCTCACCGCTCGGCCATCCGACATGAGAGCGCTCCCTCCTCCGCCCCCTTCAGCGCTGTCCTCGAATCCACGATGCCTGTATGGGCTGAGGCAGCGGGGGTTCCGAGGAGAAACTGTCCGCTTTAGCCTGTGGGGGGTGGGCGCCGGAGCGAGTGCTGCCTGCTGTCAGGATGGCCGAGCGGTGAGGAGGAGAGTAGCCGCAGCTTTCAGGACGGCCGAGCGGTGACAAAAGCGGAGCCGCTGTCATCCTGTCAGTTTCAGGATGACAGCGGCTCTGTGCGTGGCCGAGCGGAGGATCGGTAAATATCACGATATTTACCGATCCTCTGTGTGTGAAGGACAAACACTGGAGTGATCGTCTGATCACTCCAGTGTTTGTAAATAACTGGGGACACATAGTACTATGTGTCCCCAGTTATGAATGAACAGGATGTAATTTACATCACTTCCTGTACATTCATGAATTTCTGAATAGGGAGAAGCACTCACTATAGAGGCTCCTCCCAATTCAGAACCTGGTGATAGTAAATGTTTTACTATCATCAGTGTCTGAATGAATGGGAAGCCTCTGTACTGAGTGCTGCAGAAAAAGAAATTGAGGACTCTTGTTTTCTATTTTAAAAGGTAAATGTCAGTGGTCTGTTTAGACCCCTAATATTTCCCAGAACCCCCCTCCCCCCAACAGTAAAAAATAATAATAATATGGTGTATATCTAGGTATACACCAAAATGGCGGCTCCTATATCGGCATGTGATGTCACCTGACACCACTATAGGGCACATGACGCATGCATGGCGTCATGTGCCCTATAGTGGAAGCTGTCTCCACCTGTTTTATTACTAAGACAGACACCCCTGCCACTCCAAGGAATCCCACACAGATCCAAATTATGAAGGTAATAAGGGATTGCAATGCTTCCTTCACATCTCAGATTGATGGGACGTAAGTTGATCTCTACTAATAAAAAATATATATGGAAAATCTGAGACACAGGGTAACCTCTGCTGAGGATCACATTAACCAGTTTTACGTTGCTGTATCTCATCTGATGGAAGACATCTACAACCTTGCAGAGATCCCTCTTCATAAAAAGCAAAGCTTAATGAGCTAGGGAATGGATGCACCATCCATTCCCCTCCAGGGGTATTTATTACTCTTCATAGCCTAATTAGGTGGCCAAGCAACGAAGTTGCAAGGACACCTATTGTATCTGTTCAGATTATTATTATTATTAGGTGGCCAAGCAACGCAGTTGCAAGGACACCTATTGTTATTGGTAAGATTATTATTAGCTGGCCAAGCAACGAAGTTGCAAGGACACCTCTTGTTATTGTGTTGATTATTATTATTATTAGGTGGCCAACTAATGAAGTTGCAAGGACACCTATTGTATCTGTTAAGATAATTAGGTGGCCAAGCAACGAAGTTGCAAGGACACCTCTTGTTATTGTGTTGATTATTATTATTATTAGGTGGCCAACTAATGAAGTTGCAAGGACACCTATTGTATCTGTTAAGATAATTAGGTGGCCAAGCAACGAAGTTGCAAGGACACCTATTGTATCTGTTCAGATTATTATTATTAGGTGGCCAAGCAACGAAGTTGCAAGGACACCTCTTGTTATTGTGCTGATTATTATTATTATTATTCCGCCACTTTTTTTAAAATGCCTGTAACAAGTGCACGTCAAAAACTCATGAAACTTTGCACACTGATACAGCCCTGTGCTCTGCAGAGCTAATTAAATATAAAGGTCAAAGGTCACATGATGTGGCAGCCATCTTGGTTTTTGTGACGATTTTTGTGAACTATTCAGAAACCTGCATCTCCAGAACCGCTAAAGCTACAGATGTACAACTCGCTCTGTGAGCTTATGCTTTGCTATGTTGCCACATGTGCTCATTATAGCTCTATTGGTCACATGGTTTGGCCGCCATTTTGTATTGTGCAATATTCTGTCAACAACTTAAACTCTGAAACCATTTATCAGAATAACTCCCAACTTTGCACATATGTATCGGGCGACCTCTTCTACCACAGTTGTAGAAATAGGCCCGATCCTAAAATAAAAAATCATGTCCTTTTTTTAATCTCTCTAACTACAATTTCTTCTCATGCGCTATGACCGGCTCTACTGCTAGGCCACCTTTATTGCTGCCTTCAGCTATATTTATTATTATTATTCCGCCGCTTTTTTCAAATGCCTGTAACAAGTGCTCTGTAAGTCAAAAACTAATGAAACTTTGCACAGTGGTACAGCCCTGTGCTCTGCAGAGCTTATTGGTCATAGGTCACATGATGTGGCAGCCATCTTGGTTTTTGTGACGATTTTTGTGAACTATTCAGAAACCTGCATCTCCAGAACCGCTAAAGCTACAGATGTACAACTTGCTCTGTGAACTTATGCTTTGCTCTGTTGCCACATGCTATTCGTTGTAGCTCTATTGGTCACATGGTTTGGCAGCCATTTTGGATTTTGCAATATTCTGCCAACAACTTGAACTCTGAAACCATTAATCAGAATAACTCGAAACCAGGGGCGGATCCAGAGTCTATTCTCGGGAGGGGCACTGCCAGAAAATTAAGTTTTGCTTACAGAATGGTAATATTTGATTTAAGACGGTTTCCCGGCCAACTACAATTAAGCCGGCCAAACAACATGTATCGGTGAGTACCAAAAGCAAAATATCGGTACTCGCACTTGATACCGAAAAACCGGCATTGGTGCATCCCTAGTTTTGATTAGAACTATTTTTTTGTATTGGGACAAGTAGATTGTCATGAAGGGCAAGTAGATTCGGCCCCGCTTTATCCCTTGGACAAGTCGTTTAAAAAAAAAAAAAATTCCACACCCCTGATTACACAACAATGCAGAATAGCATCAGCTATAGAGGACTACAAATCCCAGCAATATATTATACAACAATGCACAATAATATCACCAGCTATAGAAGTCTACAAATCCAAGCAAAACATTATACAGCAATGCAGAATACCACCGACTATAGAGGACTACAAATCCCAGCAACACATTATAGAGCACCAACTATAGAGGACTACAGATCCCAGCAACACATTATACAGTAATGCAGAAAGATATGAAGCTACATACTTTGTGTTGCTTCAGGATCACACCCTCGTGTCTCCGGATGGCTCTCTGGTGGTCGGCGCAGGGCTCTCTGGTGGGCAGTGCGGTATTTAGTCAGACTCAGGGCATTCCAACATATATTACAAAAAGCTTAAATTTTTTTAGATATGGGAGACAGAGGGATGCTTTGTCCTCTGCAAAGACTTCCCCCCACCTCAACGTCGGGCCCCTATCATTCAGTTTTGGGCACCAGCTGCTTCTGTTGTAGAATCAGCACAGTAGCAGCAAGCTGCTGGTGCCCAAGACTGAATAGGGGCCCGATGCTGAGGTGGGGGAAGCTTTTGCAGAGGATAGCAGCTGTCCTCTGCAAACACTTTCCCCACCCACACGTTGGGCCCCTATTCAGCCCTGAGCACCAGGCCAGCTAATTGCTGCTACTGTACTGATCTCTGCAAAGGCTTCCCCCACCTCAGCTTCAGGCCCATATTATTCAGTTTTGGGCACCAGCTGCTTGCTGCTACAGAATCAGCACAGTAGCAGCAAGCAGCTGGTGCCCAAGGATGAATTGGGGCCCAATGCTGGGGTAGGGGAAGCCTTTGGCTTCCCCCACATCGGGCCCCTATTCAGCCTTGGGCACCAGGCCAGCGAATGGCTGCTACTGTACTGAGCTCTGCAAAGGCTTCCCCTCTCTCCCCTCTGATGTCCTGACAAAGCCCCGTATTGTAGGAGGGGCAAAACGCGTCGACAGACAGACAACAACCAGACACATAACCACTATGCTGCAAGTGGACGTACGATCCTGATACCAGGGAACTCTGCCATATTTTCAATTGGGGTTTGGGGTTCTCAACAGCGGACAGACTACACCTAGGATATCCAGGATATGATCCAAAGATCCCTTAAGTGGAAACATCCCTTGAATCCATTGTCGGTGATTAGCCACTAACAACCATCCCCTGGAGGAAATAACAAGACATAGATACATGCAAACGGATCACTGGACTCCAAAGGAAGGAAAAAGTCTTCAAACCGCCCGGACTATAAGAAAACTTCAGCAAACGTTTTCTATGTCCGTTAAGGACGGTGTCTGAATACCACTCTGAAGTGAAGTCTTATACCCTCTACACTCAAAATCCAATATTACTGAGAGAGAGAAGGTTAAAGTCAGGCGTGACATAGAAGACAGTCCAGTAATAGTCTGTCCATGGGAAAACATCCCCCCCCTCGGTCTGAGTAGACAATTCGATTATATCCCGGTGTTCCCACTACGACATCCCAAGGCTAAGAAGGAGGAAGGGGTTAAGTGTACACAGGGCTAAATTCAAGCCAATACTAAACCAAGGAAAACTTAACCCCACAGCTAAACACCTATCAAAGGAATCTCTAAAGAAAAACAAATTGATAGAGGGAAAGGAACTGTAAACATCTGAGGATATATTCCATTAAACTAGAAAATGGCCACATAGGAGTCACCTTATCCACAAATATCAGCGTCTAAGTACATTATACAATTTGATTTCAAGTGTACAAAGCCTAGGTTACCATTTCAAATCCAATTTGACCCTCTTCTTTAGTTCACTATATGAAATTACAAGAATGTTAGTCGATATACACATGGGCCATTTCACGGAGAGATAAGTAGCAACGTGGAAATTACACTGGCTATTTACCCCTTACGGTGAAATTAATGATAGAAGTGAATGAGGATCGATCCACATTTAATTTATTAGTGTCTGTATTTTTAACAGTTTTTATGGTGGAATTGTTAGTCAAATATGTTATCTTGCATGTCTTTTTTCAATAAAAATAAATTTTTCATGTAACCAACTGACTTGTCCGGATCCTTAAATTGACCACTACCAACCCGTCATCTTGTGACCAGTTAACCCCCCTTTTTTTCCTCTCTCTCCCCACCTCAGTGTCGGGCCCCTATTATTTAGTTTTGGGCACCCGCTGCTTGCTGCAACTGTGCCGATGTAGAATCAGCACAGTAGCAGCAAGCAGCTGGTGCCAAAGGCTAAATAGGGGCCCGACGTTGGGGTGGGGGAAGCATTTGCAGAGATCAGTACAGTAGGCTGAATAGGGGTCCGACGCTGTGGTGGGGGAAGCCTTTACAGAGGAGAGCTGCTGTCCTCTGCAAAGGCTTTACCCACCCCCACAACAGCGTTGGGCCCCTATTCAGCCTTGGGCACCAGGCCAGCTGCTTGCTTTTAGGGCTTGTTCACATCTAAAGCGTGTGCATTCCAGAGCGGTAGCTGCTAAAACGCACCGCGGTCGTTGTGAAACTTCCCCCCGTGTTTTGGGGCGAGAGCGTTGTCATTAATTCAATGCAGTGGCGTAACAATCGCCATAGCGACCCAGGCGGCTGCTATGGGGCCTGGGCACAGGGGGGGCCCGGCCAGGGCATCCCTCTGATGCCGTGTGGGCCGCCTGGGTTGCTATGGCATGTAAGGGTGTTGGCTGTCACTGACACAGCATAGCAGCGGCGTTTCCCCTCATAACCGCTGCGGAGCTGTGTCAGTGGCAGAAGAGGCCGGTTACACCAGCGTTCGCAGTGAAGGAGGAGGTGGGGCCCGCCTAAGAGCAACCCCGCCTCCTCTTACATCACTGGCCAGCGACCTAAGAGCAGGTATCAATGACACCGCTTCCACCGCCGCAGTGCGATCAAACGTGTGGCAAAACTTTGCCAGCGTTCCGTTCCACTGCAAACGCAAAAAATAGGGCTTGCCCTATTTTTTGCGTTTGCATTTAGGTCTTGTTCACCCCGAAAGCGCGTGCGTTCCAGAGCGGTAGCATAGAAACTTCCCTTTGCGTTTTGGGGCGGGAGGGGGCGTGGCGGTGCATTGTATTCAATGGCTGCGCTTACACGTCCCCCCGCAAGCCGTGTGATTGAATGCCTCGCAAAACTTTGCGTTGCATATTTTTTGTGTTTGCAGTGGAGCGGAATGCTGGCAAAGTTTTGCGAGGCGTTCAATTGCACTGCGGACGGGGGCGGGCGTGGAAGTGGTGCCATTGAATACAATGCATCGCCACGCCCCCTCCCGCCCCAAAACGCAAGGGAAAGTTTTTTTTTTAATGTCACTTTGCTGCAATGAAACGAACGATACGAACATGAAACTGAAATGAACATTCGTACAGACTACCGCTAACGAATTTCGTCCAAATCCCTAAAAACAAAATAACACAAAATCCGAATCAAAACAAGCTGAAACTAAACAATTTTTTCCCCGGTGCACATGTCCAGCACGTCACGAAGCCCTGCATCCAGCGGGTAATGTGACTGTGGGGAGGACATTAGAGTGTAAGCTCCTCTGTACAGAGACTGATGTGACTGTGGGGAGGACATTAGAGTGTGAGCTCCTCTGTACAGAGACTGATGTGACTGTGGGGGGGGAGGACATTAGAGTGTAAGCTTCTCTGTACAGAGACTCATGTAACTTGGGGAGGACATTAGAGTGTAAGCCCCTCTGTACAGAGACTGATATGACTGGGGGGAGGGGACATTAGAGCGTAAGCTCCTCTGTACAGAGACTGATGTAGAGGAGCTTACACTCTAATGCAGAATAATACCATCAGCTATAGAGGACTAAAAATCCCACCAATACATTATACAGCAATGCACAATAATAGTATATGAATTTGTTACATACTCTGTGTTGCCGCTCTGCTCCGGGGTACCAGCCTGAAGTCTTGGCCAAAGGTTCTCAGGAGGGGAAGATGGGCAGCCGGCGGAAGCCCTGTAAGAAGGCACCGCGTTGTTCCCCAGAAGGCTGCGGCGCGGGACCTAACACAGCCGAATCAATTTGAAAAATTAAATTTCCGAGTTCCAGAGGTCACTTGTAACGCAGACATCAGTGGTGTAATGCAGAGTACAGAGGACAGCAGTGTGACGCAGAGGGCAGCGATGTGACTTATAGTGCAGAGGTCAGTGGTTTGCCGCAGAGTGCAGCATTGTGACGCACTGTGCAGAGGTCACCGGTGTGACACAGAAGTCAGCAGTGTGATGCAGAGTGCAGAGCTCAGCTGCAGACTTACAGTGCAGAAGTCAGCAGTGTGAATTACAGTGAAGAGGTCAGAGGTCAGCAGTGCAGAGCTCAGCTGCAGACTTACAGTGCAGAGGTCAGCAGTGTGAATTACAGTGAAGAGGTCAGAGGTCAGCAGTGTGATGCAGAGGTCATCGGTGTGATTTACAGTGAAGAGGTCAGAGGTGTGACGCAGAGTGCAGAGGTCTACGATGTGACCTACAGTGCAGAGGTCTACGGTGTGACCTGCAGTGCAGAGGTCTACGGTGTGACCTACAGTGCAGAGGTCTACAGTGTGACCTACAGTTCAGAGTTCAGTGGTGTGATCTACAATGCAGAGGTCAGCGGTGTGATCTACAGTGCAGAAGTCAGGGTGTAATGCAGAATGCAGAGGTCAGCGGTGTGAGTGCAGAGCTCAGCTGCAGACTTACAGTGCAGAGGTCAGCAGTGTGAATTACAGTGAAGAGGTCAGAGGTCAGCAGTGTGATGCAGAGGTCACTGGCCACCGAGGAGCCCAACTATTCAGCGGGCTTTCAGAAAGGTGTCCGGTGTTCTGTCGAAAACTCCAACTCCTTAAGATCTCCAACGACCTTACTTACTTAGAAGGAAGAAGTTTGGCCGAGAAGGCTGTACTGCACGTGGACCACCCGTGGCATTTTTCCTACACACATACTACACAGCAAGAAAGTATTTTTAATGAAGTAGGGTCAGACTAATTGAGGACGTTATTAATCTGAGAGCAAAACAAATGACAAACGCACTCAACAATTTGTCACAGTTATACAGTAAGATGCACACGAAATGGGCTTTGGACAGTAAAACAGTAGAAAGGCATCATGGCCCATTTCGTGTGCACCTTACTGTATAACTGGTGACGAATTGTTGAGTGTGTTTGTCATTTGTTTTGCTTGACCGATTTGGTGCAGCGACGCATGGGGAAATCTTCTGCCCCCATGTGCTCCAAGATGGAGACTCTCATAGTTTAGAGTTAGGACCGCACTATAAGAGGTGCCTTGGCGGCTGTGCGGCTTTCACACTTTCTGCAGAAGACGTGCAGGGGCTGACTGGCAACTTTTAGCCCAGGGGGCAAG
>NW_017307812.1:0-269 GCF_000935625.1 Nanorana parkeri
ACAACACAGTGAGACACAGCTTCTCTATTACATGAAATAACTTCTTTGATACACTTTCATTTTGCACTCTATATGCACTCTGGGTTTTCTTTGCATGTGAGAGAGAAAACAAAAACGGAATGGCACCTTGTTCTATGTGACACCATAAATATTTGACTTCTAGTATCACAAAGATAGCCACTTCTTCCACTGTGCGCAGTGGTGTGTGTCTATAATCCCAGCTGCTTGGGAGGTTGAGGCTGTAGGATCACTTGAGTCCAGGAGTTCTG
>NW_017307812.1:1967-3083 GCF_000935625.1 Nanorana parkeri
GGGCCCTGTGATTTCTAGTTACGCCCCTGGGTGTCTATATGTATATATTATATGTCTATAATCCCAGCTACTTGGGAGGCTGAGGTTATCAGACTGCTTAGGTCCAAGAGTTTTCTGGATTAGCCTGAGCTATGTTGATCGGGTGTCCGCATTAAGTTTGTTATCAATATCATGGCTCTAGGGGATTCTGTGGCTACCAGGTTGTCCTAAGGAGGGTTAAACTGGCCCAGGTCAGAAACAGAGCAGGTGAAAACCCCTGTGCTGACAAGTAGTAGCATCCTAGGAGACATAGTTTGTTTCCTACACAAAACATTAAGTAACTTTGTTGATACACTTTTATGTTACACTCTATGTATTGCCAATGGCACACCAACGTATCTCCTGGCTGCCATGCATTGCAATGCAGTAAAATGCACTGTGCCACAATACCATGTGTTGTGGTGGATAAAAGTAATGCATGCAGTGTTGCAGCGCATGATCACTGGGAGGTGTGTTGGGCAATGCAAGTGAATGGCAACGCAATGCACCTAGTGTGCAGGAAAACACACTAGGTGCCTTGTGCAATATAAACATTTTGGGTAACAAATAGTTTAGGTTTATGCACCCAAGATCACTAACCCTTTCTTTACAATTTAGTGATAATAGTGATGCTGGATAGTATAGGTGTCTATATACTTCTCGTGCAGTGTCAGAGAGCTGCATCTACCCTATATGGAAACCAAACTATCTGCCCCCCTCCCCTTACCCATTTACAGAGAACTTTGTATTTTGTTATAATGCAACAGTGTAGCTTCTGTATAGAAGACCAAAGCTCTCCTGAAATGTGTTAACCAGCAGATTTAATTTAAAAATATAGACAGAGATATAGATAGATAATTATATTTACTTTTTTTCCTGGAGTTCTTATTTTACTGAATTCCTGTGTAGTTTTTACTGTGTGTCATAGTTTACTAACATGTTTATTGTAATGGTAATGTAGCGCTTGCAATTAGCAACATAGAAAGTAGATGGCAGTATTAAGCTGCTGATATTTACCTTCTACTATGACAATGCAAGCAGCTTTGTTTGCCGGGTGCAGTGGTGTGTGTCTGTAATCCCAGCTACTTGGGAGGCTGA
>NW_017307812.1:10503-18492 GCF_000935625.1 Nanorana parkeri
GCAAGTGCCCCCCTTGCCCCCCCGGTTGTTACGCCACTGCTGTTGGATCACCTGAGTCCAGGAGTTCTGGTCTACCATGAGCTATGTTGATCGGGTGTCCACACTAAGTTCGGTGTCAATATGGTGGCTCTAGGGGAGCCTGGAGCTACCAGGTTGTACTAAGGAGGGGTGAATCGGCCCAGGTTGGAAACAGAGCAGGTCAAAACCCCCGTGCTGATCAGTAGTGGGATTGCACCTCTGAGTAGTCAGTGTAGAGCAGCCTGGACAACACAGTGAGACACAGACTCTCTATTGCACAAAATAACTTTGTAACTTTTATTTTACAGTCTTTGCATTGCCAACATTTAGGGCTCATTCACACTGAAGCGTAACACTAGTCGCACGCTAGCATGCAATGAACACATGCTATCACACAACGCACCGTGCGCTAGCTGCGATGTATATTTATTTCAATGCCACAGCAACGCATCTCTCAGCCACTGTGCAGTGCAATGCAGGACAATGCAATGTATTGCAATACCATGCACTGTGGTGCAAAAAGTAGTCGCAGCACATGATAGCCGGGAGGTGTGTTGAGGTGCCTTTCAAATGAATGGCAACACAATACACCTAGCACATGGTAACACACACTAGGTGCGTTGTACGATAGCATGTGTTCATTAACACTACACATAGGTGTGAATTGACTCTTAGACAGATCCAAACATATCATATCAATACTATGATCAGAGGAAGGTGGTACAAATGTATTTATCATTTAGATCACCTAATAGAATCACATCCAGCAAATACATCATTATGATTTATATTATATTAGCAATAAAGTACATTTTAGGGGTGAAGAAAATAGTTAATTTTGAAATTCAGTGTTATTTTGGCACAATAAACCAGGGGTGTCGAACTCAATTTCATCACGGGCCACATTTTATTACTGGTTTCAGTAATAACTAGCTCTGACAGTAAAGATTAGAAAAACTAATGGCAATTAGTGTAATAGTGCGGACTCTCAGGTGGCTGTGCAGGTTCTATGGTGGGCTGTGGGGATTCTAAGGTGGCTGTGAGGTTCTATGGTGGGCTGTGCAGACTCTTAGGCGGGCTGTGCAGGTTCTATGATGGGCTATGCAGACTTTCAGGTGGCTGTGCAGGTTCTATAATGGGCTATGCAGACTTTCAGGTGGCTGTGCAGGTTCTTTGGTGGGCTGTGTGGACTCTCAGGTTGTTGTGCGGGTCTATGCTGGACTGTGCGGACTGTCAGGTGGTCTGTGTGGGGTCCTTGCAGGGCTGTGCGGACTTTGAGGTGGGCTATGCAGGGTCCATGCTGTGGTGTGCGGACCCATAGGTGAGCTGTGTGGGGTCTGTGATGGGCTGTTTCGAGTGTCAGGTGGTTTTGCGCAGTCTGTGACGAGCTGTGCAGTGTCAGAGAGCTGCGTCTCTCCTATATGGAAAACAAACTATCGCCCCCCTCTACACTTACCCATTTACTGTACAGAGCGCTTTGTATTTTGGGAACAGGCAAAGGGTGAGCACACCACAGTGCAGCTTCTGCGCAGAAGAGCAACAACTCTCCTGACATTTGTTAACCAGCAGATTTAATGAAAAAAATATAGAAAGATAGAAAGATAGATTAAAATTATTTTCTGGAGTTCTTCTTGTTCTGAATTCCTGTGTAGTTTTTCATGAGTGTTGTAGTTTGCTAACTTGTTTATTGTAATGGTAATGAAGTGCTTGCAATTAGCAAAAATAACACTAGATGGCAGTAATGAGCTAATGATGTTATTTAGCTTCTACTATCAGAAAGCAAGCAGGTTTTTCCACCGGGCACAGTGGCGTGTGTCTGTAATCCCAGCTACTTGGGAGGTTGAGACTGTCGGATTGCTTGAGTCCAGGAGTTCTGGTCTACCCTGAGCTATGTCGATCGGGTGTCCGCATTAAGATCGGTATCAATATGGTGGCTCTAGGGGAGCTTGGAGCTACCAGGTTGTCCTAAGGAGGGGTGAACCGGCCCAGGTCGGAAACGGAGCAGGTCAAAACCCCCGTGCTGATCAGTAGTGGGATCGCGCCTGTGAATAGTCAGTGTAGAGCAGCCTGGACAACACAGTGAGACACAGTTTCCTTTTTACACAAAACATTCAGTTACTTCTTCCGTACGCTTTTATTTTACAGTTAGGGCTCAGAAACATAGCACTAATCGCACGCTTCTGTGGGATTAACCCTGCGCTAAATGTGACACATTGTCATTCATTTCAATGCTACAGTAATGCATCTCTCGGCCGCCATTGACACTGCAATGCAGCACAACGCACCATACCGCAATACTGTGCATTGTGGTAGAAAAAAGTAGTGCATACAGCGTAGCAGACCACGACGGCTGGGAGACATTTTGTGGCACCATTCAAATGAACGGCAACACAATGCACCTAGCACATGCTAACACACACTAGGTGCGTTGTGCGATAGCATGCATTCATTAACACTACACTTAGGTGTGAATTGACTCTTAGACAGATCCAAACATATTATATGAATACTATGATCAGAGGAAGGTGGTACAAATTAATCTTTTATTTCCATCAATTTATAGAATCACATCCAGCAAATACAAACAAAATTCTATATTTTATTAGTAATAAATGACATTTTAGGGGTGATGTAAATGGTTCATTTTTAAACTCACTTTTATTTTGACGCAAAATTATGTGTGATGGCGGCACTGCCCCATGCTGGTGAAACGTGGCAGTATTGGGCTACTGATGTTATTTGCCTTCTATTATCAAGGAGCAAGCTGATTCATTCACTGGGCAGAGTGGTATGTGTCTGTAATCCCAGCTACTTGGGAGGTTGAGGCTGTTGGATTGCTTGAGTCCCGGAGTTCTGGTCTACCCTGAGCTATGTTGATTGGGTGTCCACACTAAGTTTGATATCAATTTGGTGGCTCTCGGGGAACCTGGGGTTACCAGAGTGTACTAAGGAGGGGTGAATCGGCCCAGGTTGGAAACAGAGCAGATCAAATCCCCCGTGCTGATCAGTAGTGGGATTGCACTAGTGTAGAACAGCCTGGATAATACAGTGAGACACAGTTTCAATTTTACATAAAACATTTAGTAACTTCTTCCATTCATTTCAATGCCACACAATGCTTCTCCCAGCCACCATGCACTGCAATACCATCCATTCTGGTGCAAAAAGTAGTGCATGCAATGTCGCAGCACACGACGGCTGGGAGACACGTTGGGGTGCCTTTCAAATGATTGGCAACACAATGAACCTAGCACATGGTAACACACACTAGTTGCGTTGTGCAATCACATGCTCTAATTAACACTACACTTAGGTGGGAATTGACTCTGAAGGTGCCCATACACCTTGCGATTATCGTACGATAATCGCAAGGTGTATGGAAGGTTTGCAACCGTTTCTACTGCACAGTTGCACGTCTTTTGTCGAACCAGCATGCTAGAAAAGCATGGCCTGCTCGTTCGACAACTGTGGAACAGGCCGGTGTGCGCACACTGCCCGTTCAGCATTGCGGTCATCGAAGTCCGCCCCGCAGCGGAGCGGGCTTTCGATGATCGCAAGTACAATCTGCGTGTCCAAGATGTATGGGCACCTTTAGACAGATCCAAACATATTATATCAATACTATGATCAGAGGAAGGTGGTCCAAATTAATCTTCCATTTGGATCACTTTATAGAATCACATCCAGCAAATACAAACAGAATTCTGATCTATATTTTATTAGTAATAAATGACATTTTAGGGGTGAGGAAAATGGTTCATTTTTAAACTCACTTTTATTTTGACGCAATAAACTGTGATGGCGGCACTGACCCCTGCTGGTGAAATGTGGCAGTATTGGGCTACTGATGTCATTTGCCTTCAAATACCCCAAAGTAAGCAAAACTTTTCACCGGATTAAAAAAAACGTATGTACGTTGTGACTTTCAGGGCTAGTTCACACCAGCCCCAGTGCGTTCCGGACCGATTCGGTGCTGGAACGCACTGAATCGCATCCTGGCCGGCTTACTGCATTCTGGGGTGGGAGGGGGCATGGCGGTGCATTGAGGTTTATGGCACGCCCCCGGCCGCAGTGCGATCGACTGCACCGGGACACGTGGCGTGCCAATGCCATCGTTCCGGTTCTCTCTAGGCCCCCCCAACTAGAGGAACACAAGGGCCTGGTCGCAAATGCGACCATTGCAACCTTGGTATTTCCACCAGTGCCAGTATCTGCAATCAGTATTGGGGCATTCTCACGAGTATGCGTGAAAATGCCCAGTATTGGCACTGGTGCATCCCTACTTAATAATGTAATCTATTGATGTGACTTGTAGTCCTACAAAATTGGTGCTATTCTGCATTGCTGTATAACCATTATACAGCAATGCAGCATACTACCAGCTATGCAGGACTACAAGTTCCAGCAATACATTCTAATGTAAATGGTATCACCAGCCTCTCCCCTTCCTGGTCCAGCCTTCACCCACACCAGCCTCTCCCCTTCCTGGTCCAGCCTTCACCCACACCAGCCTTACCTGACTCCTGCAGCAACTACTTCCTCTTCTTGGCCAGGGCCCCATCTAGAGGGCGTGTCCATGATGGCCTGTGTTCAGAGGAAGGAGACGTAGGTTGGCTGACACTGACATCTAGTGGTGGAAGGGAATTCAGCTCCGGATTGAAGGTGAATATTGCTGTAAATATTATTATGTATCACCTGCCATGCTGAGCGTCAGTGACGGGTGTCACAGTCCGATGCTGAGTGCGGGTGACAGGAATAGATTCTCTGGAGCTGGAACGGTAGACGTCCCAGGCTTTTGGCATACACAGATCTCCGCTGTAATATTCTAGTATTTGTTTTGTCTATTCGGCACTTTATAATCTGTCATCACAAACAGTTAACAGCGTGGTATTGTATAAACTATAAACAGAGATTTCGGGTTGGGGAAGGAGGAAGCAAACAAGGAGATTAAACTTCGCCTGGCGGTGCCTGCAGTGCTGTTAGCAGCTCCGCCAGGCTGACAGGTGACTGACACAGTCTCTCTATCCCCACACATGCCCTTCTTCTATTGCTGCGGGTGGCGGGGAAGGGAGCCGCACTAATTATTAGTAATAAATTACATTTTAGGGGTGAGGAAAATGATGAAGAATGATCAGAAATGATGTGGTTTGCTTATTATGACAGATTAAGTTATTTGCACAGTAGATGATTTTTATCCAATCAAGTTTTAGTGTTTATTTAAATTCATGACATCATGTATTTTAACCCCTTCGTGACGGGAGACGTACACTGTACGGGACGAGTTATATCAGGCTCTGTAATGCCGGTAACTGCTGATTCTCAGCGATTACCAGTCATTAATGAATGCCTCAATATTGATGCATTCATTGATGAAATAGTTAAGCTTTTGTAAAAGCTTCTTTCTTTCATTAATGAAAGAATGAAGCCGTTACATGCAAATACGGGAGCGCTAAGTAGCGATCCCGTATTTGACAGCTGAAAATAGCAGAGAGGCAGCAGAGTGACTCACCTCCATGCTATTTGTTTTGACAGCTCCATAGACTGGCAGATGTTTATGAAGCTATGTGATACATCTCAAGCAAAGAGATATAAGAGATACAATGTATCTCGTTGCTTGAAATGTATCATTTCTGATCGTCTAGGCATGATCAAAGACCTTTAGTGAGATCTGAATCTGACATGCTGTCAGGATCAGTCTCTAAGGTTATTATTAGCTGTTCCTAAGTTTGGAGCAGCCTAATAATAGCCAAAAATTTTAAAAAAAGTTATTTTTTCAAGCAGTCATAGTGACTGCTTGATATAAACTGACAAAGTATAAAAAAATAAAGTGTAAAACAAAATTAGGAAAATAAAAATTATATATAAATATATTTTGATACCATAATTATAAAAACATTTCTAAAAAATTTATCAAAACTTGTGAAAAAAGTGTTTTCTTCCTTATTTTTTATATTTGATTCAAACTAAGTGAGGCGATAGGTACATGTTTGATATAATTATATAGCCCTATCTGTCCTCTAAAAAACAATATATAATATGTGTGGGTACATTTAGTAAGAAAGTATATTACTGCTGTGGAAGAATCACACAGCAAAAATGTAAAAAGCATGCAGTCATTTATGAATAGAAACGGAAAACTAGCTCAGTCATGAAGGGGTTAAAACAATATTTTTATAAAGTGTTTGTATTATCTGCATCAGTTACTCATTTATTTGGAAAATAAGTAATTAGGTAGATTTAAGAAATACAGAGAACAGGTTGCCATGCAGCTGATACCCCCAAACTGAATTAATCAGATTCTTATTCACACTTCACAGTTAGAGCGGTCAAGGTCTGGAACTCACTGCCACAGGCGGTGATTTCAGCAAAGAATGTGGAATTGTTCAAGAAACTTTTGGACGATTTCTTAAGGGACCGTAATATACAGGGGTACAAGTAGTACTCCTAGGAATGAGATCCTATAGGTTGGACTTGATGGACTAATGTTTTTATTCAACCTCAAATACTATGTAACATGTTTATTGTAATGATAATGAAGCAATTGCACTTAGCAACAATAAAACTAGATGGCAGAATTGAGCTGCAGACTGCACAGTTTCTATTTTACATACAAACAAAATTCTGATTTATATTTTATTAGTAATAAATGACATTTTTGGGGTGAGGAAAATGGTTCATTTTTAAACTCACTTTTAATAAACTGTGATGGCGGCACTGACCCCTGCTGGTGAAATGTGGCAGTATTGGGCTACTGATGTCATTTTCCTTCTAGTATCACAAAGAAAACCAATTCTTCCACCGGGCACAGTGGTGTGTGTCTGTAATCCCAGCTACTTGGGAGGTTGAGGCTGTTGGATCACTTGATTCCAGGAGTTCTGGTCTACCCTGAGCTATGTTGATCGGGTGTCCACACTAAGTTTGGTATCAATATGGTGGCTCTAGGGGAGCCTGGAGCTACCAGGTTGTACTAAGGAGGGGTGAATCGGCCCAGGTTGGAAACAGAGCAGGTCAAAACCGCTGTGCTGATCAGTATTGGGATTGCACCTGTGAATAGCCAGTGTAGAGCAGCCTGGACAACACAGTGAGACACAGCTTCTCTTTTGCACAAAGCTTTGTAACTTTAATTTTTCAGTCTATGTATTGCCAACACATATACACATCCAAACATATAGAGGAGAAATCAAAAAACTGGAGCAGATGAACTCTGAAGCAGTTGCTAGGGGCATCTAATTCAGTTTTTATGAACTTCCCCCATTGTCTTATTACGATTGTGGGCCCTCCTTACCATCTTGTCTTGATTTGTATTGTTGTGATTGTAATGTCTTCCTTATATTGTAAAGCGCTGCGCAAACTGTTGGCGCTATATAAATCCTGCATAATAATAATACTATTATCAGAAGAAGGTGGTCCAATCACTTTATAGAAGTACGTCTGAATACGCACTGCATTACAATCTGTTTTATTAATTTAAAAAACTACATTTTAGGGGTGAAGAAAATAGTTCTTGGTTATACGACGACTTCCATATCTAATGTGCATTTTTATATTCCGTATTATTCTCACATAAACTGGGGAGGCGGCACTGACATGTGACATGCAATCCAGCATGACCACACTGGCATTCTATAGCAGGATACAAGTCACTCCAATCTCAAAGATCCAATGTGATTTTGACTAAGCTATAATGGGTGGCATTTACTTCATCTGGAGCAGCTAAGTATCGTAACAATCAGCTTCTAGCCTAAGCTTGTCCAGTTAAGCTTTGAATATAAAAGCTAGAAGCTGATTGGTTATTATGCACAGGTGATCCAGTCCAAGTAAGTTGCTTTCAATGACCGTTATTTCAGTCGGAAGAACCTAAAAGTAAAACCGGATATGAGGAATGACGCCCGTTATAACTTGGTGAATGAAGTCTTTGTCAAGATGGTCTCTTTGGTAGACCCCCCCCCCTGCCTGAATTTTTAAACAATT
>NW_017307812.1:18744-24799 GCF_000935625.1 Nanorana parkeri
CCGGCTGAATTTGTCAACGAATTGGGTAGCATGGCTAGAGCCTGCGGAAAGCAATGCCAAGCTCTGCAGAAAGGGAATTCATACTGAGGCATTCAGCTTAGTGTACACGGTCAGTGCTGGCGGTTGGGGGGAAGTCAGCAGGATCAGAGACACTTACCTTATGCCTTCCTCAGCCTATCGAGAGTTACAATTGCTTTAACCATCTTCAGAGCCAACATTAAGATCCATGAAACATATGCAGATTAATACACCTATAGCATCTCAGACAATGAAGACATCTTTTCTTTCTATCATTGTTAATGGATTCCAACATTCTGTATACTTTGTGCTGTGCATTAGATTGGTTTGTGTATAATCAGTGTAGCACGCTCAAACACCGAAATCCCATTATTTCCTATGGGTATGGTTCACACCTGGGCGTATTACAGGCCGTATGAACGAGCTACAAAACGCCCTACGCCCAAAGAAGTACAGGAGCTTCTTTGGGGCGTATTTGCCATCCGTATCCATTGGGATACAGCCAGGAAACGCACATTTGTCGCAAAGGTTTTTTTTTAACCGCGATTCACGGTTAAAAACGCACTGCACGAAACGCACATATTCAATATGCCTAGGTGTGAACCCAGCCTTAGAGATGTCTTGGTATACTTGCAAATATTAAGCTGATCGAGAAGTCAGCACCAAAAGGGAGGCTCGGGAGACAGGACAGCGAGGCAAGCACTTAGGTGGACCTATATGGCAAAGCGCAGAGATCTACACTGCCAACCTCCTAGCTATTTGTATTAAAATGTTGCGGTGCTCCATGAAGCATACATAAAAGCAAAATAAATACTACTATCTAAAGAAATTGAAGGCTGGGACATAGAAACCTTTATTTGATGTTGGACCAGCACACCTGATTCATGGTTTCAATATGCTATTTAAAATTTGATATAAACCCCAAAAATGTACTTTTCGTATTTGGTCTATTAACCATAAGATGGAACATACTAATTGACAAGTTAAAAAAAAAATGACTGATTACCTTGCCACATCTTACTCTAAGCTTGTCTGCACCCCATTTTCACTCCCAAAGCTTGTATGCAAATACCAACTTTCTGGAAGATGATGCAGCACAGGCAAGTATTCTCTCTTTCTATTAGCTGCTGCTCGTGGTATACTAAGACGCCTCAGCTGAAGCGGATCCCCGACAATTATGTCTGGATCCGCCTAGCTGCATGACTGACAGCTGGCTCTGCCTAACTAGAGGCAGAGCCAGCTGTACCCGCCCCCTCCCCCGTCCGTTCTGCCAGTCAGTGCTGGCAGATCGGAGCGGGGAGAGGGGAATCCAGCCCCTCCCCTGTCATGGCAGAGAGCCGTGACAGGATCGAGAGGCGAGCGAACCCGGTATGTGTTCGCTCACCTCCCGATCTACTGAGCCGAACTGTGACAGTCTCATTGTCACATGTCGGCTAGAACTATGAGGTAAGTGAAAAGCACTCACCTCATAGTTCTCCTTTAAAAACAGGGAGAGCCCTGCAGAGTCCAGTTTCTTAGGATAGTTAGAGATCAATCATCTGTGTCACTTAAAATAAGCTCCCGCACTTCTTGGAGCTACAGGCATTTTGCTACAGGCCCTTGCACGCTCAGGTGTGAAATGACATCATAGAAGAGAATGGCATTTCTAACATTAAGAGTTTTGTTGCTTGTAGGTGTGAATGGGGCCTGATGCTGCAGAAAATGCACTTCAACATGGTTCAAAAACTGTTTAACCTCTTGCCGTCCGCCCGTAGTAAAAAAACGGACGGACGGCACTGCAGCATCTGCGGGTTGCCGTCTCCAGACGGCAATTTTTTTTTCTGCTCGCGCGCGCCCCCTAGCGGGCACGCACGGGCAGAAAAGACCCGCTGAATGCACACACCCGTTAACATCTATACAAAAAAAACCACCATTGATGCATTTCTGCCTTAAGCTGGCCATAAATTGCTCTTTTTTTCCTAAATGAACCCACAGGCTGAACAATAAAAAAAAAAAAAATAGAGCAGATTCCTCCAACACTACGAGTGTGACGATTGAGGAATCCCGCTGTTTGCATTGCACTCTGACAGCGGCCGCTGGCCCCGTCAGAATACCCGACCAGAACCAGCAGCTCATTGGCTGCTGGCTCTGGTTGTAGGAAGATTTTCCAGCCGGCTCCTTTGGTCAGCTGATCAAGGGATGCCGGCCGAAAGTGGCGCACACACAGAGAATTTCCGCTAGCTTAATCAATAACCATATGGGCACCCTTAGTCATAGGTGACCATGCCCAGCTATGAGTAAGGCCAAATAAAGCAGAAACGTGTCAGCGGTAGTTATTTGTATAGATACATGTGGAATCGTTAGATTTTCTTTGGAAGGTCATAGTGTGCTGGTTCTACCGTTTTTAAGCCCATCACTCCAGAAGGAGGTCATCCGTGCACCGAATGAGGGTTATAAGGATGCATGACAGGGGTGAGCTGTGTGCTTTGTGTTTCTATACTTCACCATGGTGGCTGTATTAGTTTTCTTTATTTCCAGCCAAGGATGAGCAAGCTGCAATTTTTCGCAAGGCACATTGTGCCTGCGGTCCGTCTGATCAAAATAGTCTTGCAGCATTTTGATCGCACCGGACCGCAGGTACAATGCGATCCCGTGCAGGCGATCGCATTGTGGCCGGAGGGCATGGATACGGTGCCATTTACTTCAATGGCTCGCCATGCCCCCTTCTGCCCCACTAAAAAAAAAAAAGGAGCCGGCCACAATGCAAGGCAGTGCATTCTGGCCAGAATAGGGCCGGAACGCACTGCAACTGGTGTGAACGGGCCCTTAGTAAACCTGTGAAAAACTCTCAAAGTCTCAAGCTAAACATCTGGTGAAAAAAATAAAAATGTATAAGCAGAAGTTCAATTCAGTGAAAGCTGCATATCACAAGGGAAATACTTGAACTCAATTTGGAAGGGACAACACCTATCTTTGGCCATATAGTGCATTTCAATAAACCTGTGCTGATATAAATACATACAATGCTTTTGCACCTTCCAAAAATGTATGTTGCCTGGCTATAATGATGATCCAATGGCTTCTACCGTGTTTCCCCGAAAATAAGACACTGCCTTATATTTTTTTTGCCTCAAAAAAACACAAAAATCTTATTTTTTTAAATGTACAACAAACAACACTTATTCATGTGAAAAAATTTGGTAATCAGGGGTGCCGTACCTTTCCAAGTGCAATTTGTTAACCAATCGCTGGCCAGAATAGGTGAAGCGCACTTTCACTATCGATTCCTCACAGGCGGAGTGCATTTGGTATCACTCCGCCTGTGACAGGAGCCGGTGCTATAGAGCAGGCCTTCTTAAACTTTCTCCACTCATGACCCCTTTTTGACAGAGGACATTTTTAAGGGACCCCAACGGAGCGTTGGTCAGTCAGTTAGTTCTACTAAGCCTCCTCCTTACCTTTACGTCCAGCAGCTGTGCTCCACTGCTGCTGGGTTAAAGAAAGTTCAGTCAATGTACAAAAAAAGAAAAAAGCTTCCTGCGCACACGTGCTCAGGAAGGTACCAAGTGCACAAGGGGAGCCGCGACCTTAAAAACTACACTGCAAATTATACATTAAACTGAAATACTACAATCTACCTTGGAGCCCAGACCTCCTCGGCCGCCTGGACCCCTCACACAAGTACCTGCCATACCCCCTAATGGCGGTCCTGGTCGGGTACTCGGATCGCGACCCCCCTGTTCACTTGCGGGACCCCATATGGGGTCGCGACCCACACTTTAAGAAGCACTGCTATAGAGGAGGCATCGGCTTATGCAGCTCTGCTCCCTCCACTGCCGCCTCGCTTCCTCTAGCGCTGGCTTCGTTGGCACCGCTGATTCTCTGCCGTGGCTCTTCAAGTTCCCCCTTATGCCACCACCGGCCCTGGGACTGGTCACAACCAGGTCTTACCTTATTTTCAGGGTAGGTCTTATATTTTAGCAATTCCCAAAAATAGTACTAGGTCTTATTTTCAGGGTAGGTCTTATTTTCGGGGAAACAGGGTATACTGAATCATTGACTGAGAACATGTTTTCTGCTAGTGAAGTCAGAACTGATTTGTATGCATGCTGCTGATCAGCGACTTCACTGGTTATACTTGTTATTGGCCAGCCCCTAAAAATATGGGGGCCATTAGAAAAGCATACAAGCCAGGCAACTGGTATATGTAGTGGGTTAGCAAAGGCAGCCAACATTTCTCACAGCACAGGCAGGGACGGATCTACTCTCTCTGCTGCTCCAAGGCCAGGTTCCTCAATGTGCCCCCCCTACCCACCAAACCCCCTCCCCCATGGAGAATTGTTAAAAAAAAAAAAGCTCAACTTCCTAAAATGGAACTAAACCCACCGATTTAATTCCCAAAAGCAAGCTCTAGTTCGAAACGTTAAATCATTCCACCTACTAGCGTATGCGCAGTGTAGGCTACATTCAAGGCACGCCTCTAGTGCTAATGACCCAGCTCTCAACCAAACTTTCAAGCTCTCAAATAGCAGGTGACATAGCTTGTCATGTGGGCAGCACTATCTATGTAGAGGTCAAAATGGCACCATCTTTTGTGTATCATGGGGTTATTTCCACTTTAACTATCTCCTGTAAATACTCATTAATGCTCCCCTGGGCAATTGGGAACATGATATCATTGACAGGGAAGAATCAGCAAGTCCAAACTCTGATCTGCCCCTTTAATAGAGGACCAAATGACCAAAGCCTTATAGTTCAGCCATGTGGCCAACACTGTTGGAAGAAAATGCAGCTGCAGGTTCCAAAGTTAGTCAGCTTTTCTATCATTCCATCTATCCATCCCTGCCAGACCGCAAACATGAATCTAGGCTACTTTATAGCAACATGCTTTCCATAAAACTAATACAATATAGATATCCTTTCTCCAAATGACTGTGCTTAAACCTAGCAAACCTTGTGCCATAGGTGTACAATGGTGCTTTTTCATACACCAAAGCCACACGCAATGCAGTGACCATGAAGTACAAGTCTTAATGGTTCTCTATATAAAGGCAAGTAGAGCGACCATGACAATTCATATTCATATTCGGATTAATATCCTAAAAAGTGAACTTCAAACAGACAAGCCCAACACTTGTGAGACAATTTACATGTGGGTATAATTTACAATTGTGCCCACACACGATTTTTTTTTTTTTTAAATATAAATTGGTCAAAAATAACCTGTTGTATGGCCAGCTTCAGACATAGGATCCTCCTCTAATAAAGCCAAAGGCTTAGCGTAGTAACCCAGGAACCCCCAAGGTCAGTTCATTGCACGATGACCTTACCCGCATGGAGATCTACCTGTCCTGATGGAAGTCTTTTTACATACCTTGTATTATGGAACGCAAAAGCTGCTTTTCTCTTCTCCAGGGCTGTGAATTTCCGATTTGAAAATAAAAGAAGAACACGACATTGACCAAATTTGAAAAAAAGAATGACACTTGTGAGCCACCTTCAGCAGGGACACCATTTAATTGCTGGTCATCTCACTCCTATTCAATTACAAGTCTCATACCTTAGGTCACTAATTTTTTTTGCTTTTTGTTTTTTACTGTCTCAAATCAGACAAGGAAAATACTGTCAGAATAGAACATGTGAAAATTAACACTTAGTCTAAAAAAAGAATTTTGTAACAAAACAAAAAAAGAAAATAACCGGGTTTTCTTTCTGAAACATGACCATGTGGAAAAAAAAAAAAAAAAAACAATCACAAGGGGAAAAAAAAAAAAAAAAAAAAACAGAAAGGGGGGCTGGGGTGGTACAATGGGTCTGTTTAATAACAGCCGTATTTTGTTTGTTTTTTTCTTTTAAAACACAATACTGTGTGCTCAATGCAAATGGAACATCCATACTTGCACACGCATACAGGATGGATATCAATAAAGGAAATATATTAGATGGATAACATATCATCGCCATGAACAGAGCACAGGAAAAAAGCCAAAAGTAAATAATTTACATATTAGGCAACTTTTAATGCTGTAGTGCACTTATATATATATATTTATATATA
>NW_017307812.1:24891-31965 GCF_000935625.1 Nanorana parkeri
CTCTCCCTCCCGTTCCAGCAGCTTGTTCCATTTTTGTTTTGTCATTGTTATTTCAGGAGATGCAGGAATTATTGCCTAAATAATTCTATACATTAAACCAGTGTTCTCAGGGAAAAAAACACCTCAAATTGCTACGTATTTTACAATGATTGTTCACCTTCCTGCCTAGTTAGGTTTCTTTTTGTCTTTTTACAGTTTTAACTCATTGGCAATTTTGGAAGCAATGTTTTTGAAAGCTATGGAGGTTCCAGATATCCGCTTGAAGCGGACACCATTCAGAGACAGTCTCGGCAACTTGCACACTTCCATCTCCCACTGGACGAGATTTTCGGCATGGCCGTCCCCGTGGACGCAGAAAAGCAAGAAGCGCTCTCGCTGTTCGTAGTCGCAGTTGTTGGCATCTAGAACCTTGCGGATCTCGCGCATCATGTCGTTGGGATCCATGGAACTGGTGGTTTTCATGCTCCACGTAAAACGCAGAGACCGTGGCTTGGAGTCTTTGTTCTCGTCTTTCTGGTCCCCTGACACGTTACGACTAGAAGATATACATACACAAACATTTTTTGGAAAATGAATGGCTAAAACAAGTTTTATTTTTCTTTTATAGGTCTTGAAAGAACTCTCTCCAAAGTGAGACGTTGTCACTAGAGAAGGTGCCTCCATTGGAATATTTCCTTTGCTTCCTGTTCTAATGATGAATTATCATTTTCGATATCCCTCATCTCAATGGTAACCGCAATAAAAACCTTAGAGGTTTCACACCCTTCATAGCCAAAAACAAAATGATAGTATACGTTCCTTCACGTACACTAATTTGTTCCAAGAAAACCTTGGCCTGACCTAAGTTGGCCATACACCACTAAATTTCTCTCAGAAATCAATTGATCAATGGGACAAGAGAAACCTCTGCACCACATCTACTGTATTGAGGCTGCTAAGGAACCCAAATTTTAGGATGCAGTCACTGTGTGGGCGATAATTTTTCACCCAATTTTTAAATCAACTTGTCAAGCCAGGTTGTGCTTGCAGTGCCAACCACTGTTTGAATTTCAGCAGAAATCTGCCAAAATTCGAGACATCTAAGGGGACCTTTTTTTTTGGACATCACCTGTATAAACCTCTGATCTATATTAGTCTTCCTTCTAATCGCCCTATAAGTTTTGTAACCCAGATTAGATGTTTTGTTTAAAAGGACACTTAAAAGCTAGCAGGCACCAATATCCAGTTGCAGTATAATGTCCCCCCATGTAATTTACAGCTGTAACTGAAGTCCATGCAATCCGTCAGCTTACTACAAGGACATGGAGACTAGCAGAAAATTTTGGTGTTCAGTATGCTTGAACCTGTAACATCCCGACATCAGGGATAAGTAGTATCGGGAGGGCCAATTAAAACAAAATCTTTTCTGGATAGCATTATAACTGCAGCTGTTTCTTCCAAATGTTCACAGGGATGCATCAGTCTTCATGGACAATAGTAAACAGAGGACACACTGAGCTAGTTTTATTAGCATCTGAAGGAGCAAACTCAACAGATGGGTACTCTTGAGTCACCATAAAGGTGCCCATAAACTGTGTGATTATCGCACGATAATCACGGGAAATTCCACGATCATCGCAAAGTGTATGGAAGGCGCGCAACTGTTTTTACTGTACGGTCACGCGTCTTTTGGCTGGTTTGTGGCATGCTCGGGAGACAAATGCCGAACGGGCCTCTGTGCGCACGCGCACACTGCCCGTTCCGCATTGCGGTCATCGGAAGCCCACCCCTCAGGGGGACGGCTTTTTCGATGATCGCAAGTACGATCTGCCTGTCCAAGATGGGCAGATCGTACATTTTTTAAATTACTTTACAACCATCGCAAGACTAAGGTCTTGCAATGGTTGTAAAGTGTATGGCCACCTTAAGAAACTCAGATGATGGTCAAGCCAACAGATTAGAAAAATTAAAACTTTGGCCAAAAGAATATTAGAAAATGTTAAACCTTTGATCAAACTGATAGGAAAGGAAAAGAAAAGATATATTTCTAACATGACAGGTCTACTCAATAAAATATGTTACAATTATCTGTCATCACTTTTCCATTAGTCTGGACAGAAAAGTCACCAGATCACCAAGTCTCACTTCACATAACTAAAAACAGAGCGGACTTTATGCCACAAGGATGCTGGTACCATTTACAAACAAGAATATAAAAAGGTCCTGGAACTGTATTGATCCTTTGTGCTGGTCATTTGGACTAAATATCTTAAGAAAAACTGTCAGTATAGAAATGGGGCAGAGGCAACTGGAGACATGGTTTCAATAGTGCAAGCACCATGTTTGTTATCCTTATCCTTGCTTCTAAACTTAGTGAGTCAGTGTTCTAGGAGGGTCAAACAAGGCAGGTGGTTTAACCTCAATGGCTATTTACCTGTTCTGGGTTGAAAAGCAGTGAAGACACAAATGATCCCTTAACTGGAAATTTTAGAGACATTCAGCACAAAGTGAGTTAATTGAATGCAAGCTAAAGACCGAGGATCATGTATAGCAGCCAGGCACTTGCCTATTCAGAGGGTGGTGCTCAAGGATCAGCCTAATGCCATAGTAGCAGTATTACCAGATTGTTTACAAGTAATTTATAACTAAAACAATGTGCACCTAAAAATATGAATAAATCTCATGTTTGGTGCTTCTCCAGCTCAGTTACTCAGTAAGTACTGAAGCAAGGATGAGAGCCTCAAAGATAGCAGCTCCAGAAAAATAAAGTCTGCAATGGTAACAGCCATATCTCAATTTCAAGGTTACTTTAAATTTAGAGTAACATATCGGGATGATTAGGAAGCACAATGCAAAGGCGCTGGATCTGCGTATTTATTTGAGGGGATTCTTAAAGCTTGTGAATGGATATGTTAAAGCTGAACTCCAGGCAAACCACTACATGTACATGAAATACATATACGGGAACTGTTTTACCTTTCAAATGATTTGTGTTTGTCCATTTGGTCCTGAGATTTGCACAGCTCTGCCATACAGCACAACCTTTCTTGGAAGGGCAGACTTTTTTTTTTTTTCCTACTTCAGATAACACCAACAGGTCTTGTCTCTCACCAGCCAATGATTTCACAGTGGAAAAGCAACACACTGATGAGCTTATATCTGTCCCTCTCCTATCAGCATGTCCCTTGTTTGCACATTAACACTGCAATATAACTGGCTCCTTGTGCGGTTTCTCCACCCTAAGCTTTGCTGTACTGGGGCCACAAAAGGCTGATATCAACTCAAAGTCAAGTACTTTCTGCATTAAAGGGATTGAATGCTGTATTAATACTAAGCTACATTATGCTGTGTGCTTTTTATCTACATGAAGAACAGCTTTAAAATAATGGTAGTTATTTCTAAATAAGCCAAAAGGTGAACAAGTTCATATGGAATTCAGGAGCCAGTCTGTCCAATCCAGAAGCAAGGATTTTATTTTAGGAGCCAGCTCCACTGACAACTGGAGTAAACTTCAAAGTTAGGCGCCAGCTATCTTTTTTAAGGAGCATTGGCTACCTGGCCCCTGGGATTTGTCCTTTTGCCGCACTTATACAGGTTTGCTCCCATAATGCACGGGTAATCATTTCTTTAATAAAGTTTCAAAGTGGTCAAAAGAGAAAAACTGTGTTGCCTCTTGCTACCAGATACCTCCTTTCTTTATAAACCCAAATTGAGTATAACACTGAATACTATAGGAGCACAGGTAAACCATTAGTACTAGTCTTAAATGGGACTTTTTATAAATCAACTCAAATATTCCACTAAAGAGGAGGATTGGTTAAAGAAAAACAAACACTGTTTTTAGCACATTTTGAAACTTTTTTTAATCCCGTCAGCCAAATCCTCAAACATTACTCTATGTACCAATAATTTCTGCCATTGTTGACATGCACGTTACTATAGAAGGAGGTCTAAGTGGTTACGTTTTGGGAGTGTTAGATGTCATTTAAAACCGGTGTTTAAGAGAAAGAGGAGACAAGATACGAAGGAAAATGCCTGAAAAATGCTAAATCCTAAACTTTTATCAGTTTACCTTTTCTGGTTTGTCCCTGTAGCACCATAAGAGATGTAGCTCACACCTAGCTTCCCACAACCTAACTTTCCAGAGTTGCAATTTGGATAGACCAGAGAAAAGTGAAATGATCTAGAGCAGGGTTAGGCAACGCTAGCCCTCCAGCTGTTGTGGAACTACAAGTTCCATGAGTTATTGCAAGACTGACAGTTACAGGCACAACTCCCAGAGGTATGTTGGGATTTGTAGATAAAAGAACAGCTGGAGGGCTGGAGTTGCCCACCTCTGACCTACAGGATGCCTAATGCACTTTCCCAAAATACACAACCTGTTTCACTGGTAGACCAAGTACAGTGTCTACCTACCTTACCCGCCTTCATAAAACATTTTTAAACAAATGACAACAGTATGCATCTTTAAGCAGTATATTATTTTCATGCACCACAAAGCAAAAATGAAAATGCGATAGACAAAAATCTTCAAGAAACTCAAGCTTTTTGTTTTTTGCAAATAAAAGCTGCATGCAAAAACAAACATTCTCATGGAAGGGTTAACTGGATGCTTGTGGGTGAAGGTTAGAGAGAGAAATAAAGATGACTGCCCTCACCTTGAGCCCTCATACCTCCCGTTTCTCTCAGTTTCAGATGGGAGCCTCATTGAAAACATTGTGAAAAAGCAAAGACAAGCAGAAACAAATCTTACACTGGTGTACTAGGACTCAGAGCAATAAGATATTTGATCAGATCAACAAAACATTTTTTTTATGGTCTTTGGAATGCTGCAAATACTGCACAATTACCTTTTGGCTAAAAGGCTACCGCATTAGAGTGCCATTCAGCGAACATATTTGGCCCTGAACATTTCTTTACTGAGAACACAGTTGAGGAAATATCTTTCCGTTATTTGTGGCAAAGTGGCCAACATTGTAAAACCAAAATAAGGAGCAAGCCTATGTCAACCTTCATAGGATTATATTAATTATAGGAATCAGTTCCCATGAAAACGCTGATAATTCAATAAACCTTTAGTCAATAGTGGTTTCATCTTTTTTTTTTAAAGCGAAAAAAAATACTGCGGGGTCTGTTTAAATGTTTTTACACAAGATTCACACATTTCCTAATTGAATTCCCAGCAGGACATGGTGTGAAAGTTGTGTGAACCTTGTATGAAAACATTAATAATTGACCTCTACGAGTGCTACTTTTAAAAAGACTTCGAAAAAGTTCCCTATGGTCATATTCAAAGTGCAGAGTACAACTGTATACACTGTTTAATATAAACTTTTTTTTTTACCATTTCCTTTACCATACTAAATATTTAGTATGCAATTATGCCCCATAAGGACACAAAAATAGTAAGCCTTTAAAAAAATGTATACCAACTTTAAACCCTGCACAAGATTTATAAATGTGCTTTCCATCTTGCCGTTATGCTCAAACCTTCATGGACATAAACCGTATTTAAGTTCATATATTACAAAAACCAAACAATATGTGTATTGTAAAATATATTTTAAAAAAACAAAAACAACATTTTAAAAAAATTTATGCCTTGCACTGACAAACATATAAAAATAAATGAATAAAATGTGTATCTACATCCCTTTGATGATTTAAAGTGACACTAAACTCAGGCGTTAAAACTTAAAAATGAATTCAAGTACCTTAACTATTACCATAAATGTATCTTATTTGTGTGTCACTCAGCTGTAGATACTCAAATCATCTCTAAATTGGTGCAGACACTGTCCTTCCTTCTGGCGGGGGGCTACTTTTGTGCCTCATGATCCCTGTGTGTGATGTAAAGTAATCACCGCTCCAAGCTCACTCCCGTGATGGACTACAATCTCACGTTTAGCTTACCAATTTGTATTGAGATTGTAGTCCATCACAGGAGTGAGCATGGAGCGGTGATTACTTTACAACACACACAGGAACCATGGGGAACAAAAGTAGTCACCCTCCAGAAGGAAATACAGTTAAAATACATTGTTGTTAATTACATTTTATGATTATGTATTAAATAAAGTATTAAATAAAATAAAGTGTATTTAATTTTACTTTCTAAAAAAAACAAAAAACGCACTTCTGGTAAATGATCACATTCTAGAAAACATAAAAATTGTGGAAAATGTTTGAAATGGTGGTGGCCATTTCTACATTTAACATGGGATTACTAAAACAGTGCGTGTGAGGGCAGAGGCATTATAAACCTTTACAAAGCAAACTCAAACTTTATTTGCAAGTACTACAAATCTTTAGCTGTCAGCATGCGGAGTGTATTAGTAATCATGAAATATTAATTTTAAGATGCGCAAGACTTCACTGTGGCACAGTGCACAGGACATGCACAGCTGAATAAGCAGTTCATTATCCAGTGAACAGTAAGGAAGAAGGCTCCTACCAAATTTAGTCAGCAGAAAAGTTTAGTAGTCAGAAAACTCAGATCCAGTAAGACAAGTTATACAGGAAAAAAACAAAAAATGCATAGGCAACTTAAATCCTACCTTTTTATAAATCTGAATGACATGTTTCTAAAAAATAAAATGAAGTAGAAAAATTAAAATGGGCAAAGTTACAAATAAAAAGTGAAACAAACAGTCACACCTAAAACATGGAAATGTATCAAACACCCAGAAAAAGAAAAAAAACACCGCAGGGATGTCAGTTTTTGGTCCAGATAATTTTTTTTAAGGCTGTATCTGGATTGACAGATTGTTTTCCATTTTCTTTAACCAATGTTACAAATTCAATTTAAAAAAAAAAAAAAAAGACAGCCAATGCATTTTGTAGATGTTTTAAAAATGGAATTACATAGAATATCCAGCTTTGGACAATGGTTATTACTTTTTTTTTTTTTTCAAAGCTCTGTTTTGTCCCAACATTTATGTGTAGATCCCCCATTCTTTCATGAGACATTTAGTTCCAACCACAAATAGACTGAAGTAATAATGAAAGACTAAATATTTGGTAAGCCTTGACCTTTGTAGTGAGGTAACGCGATTCAGTTCTTTGCTGCTGGAAAGAACATGCATATTCTTATCA
>NW_017307812.1:31981-85152 GCF_000935625.1 Nanorana parkeri
AAACAGATATTAGTATAAAGTTGCATGTAGTAATTGAGCATGAGTTTTTGGTGTTAGAAGAAAAATATTTTCAAAGACTGATAAAAGGTGGAGAGTTCAGAGCTGATTCATCAAAGGAAAAATTATATAATTCGGGGCTGCAGGGGTAAATGCTGGCAAATGTTAACAGATTAACAATATATCAGCTTTACTATGTCTGCTACTGCTATATAAAACAAAACAAAAAATATTCAAGTACAGCAAGCTTTTAGACCAAGATCGGACAATTACTGCAAGCGAATAGGACAGAATTTCCCCCTAAGAACGCATTTCTGGTTGAATAGGGTGTTTGTCTACCTACACATGTAGTAACTTTCTGTTGTATGTTTTAAGATACCAGAGTTTACTCCATTTTGCCATGATGCCCCCCAGTGCTTAGGTTGCACAAAACCGGTTTTGTTCCTTCTTCGGTGATCAGTTGTTTAAACTGGATAGCTTATACTCACTGAGACACATCAACAATATATCAGTGTGCACGGTTTAAAGTTTAAACTCTGGCAACAAAATCTCTTCACTCAGTCCTCCCATGCGTTCTGATTTATAAGCAAAAGGCCCCTTGCAGTGTTTTAGTTTTTTTTAGTGTATTCAGATTTCTACAGTGATATCATTGGCTCAAAATGTTGGAAACCTGAATTAAAAAATAAAGAAATGTCCTAACTTTAAACTTGGATAATTAAATGGGGAAAAAATAAAAGCCTTTAAATGCAAACTGGAGTGAAAATTGTGCATTCAATGCATATTCCCCACTTCAGACTCTTCGTGACATCCGGGGCAGAAAATGTATTGAGCCAAATGGCTTCATGCGCAAAAATCATGCAAATTGCTAAATTCGTATCACACTCTGCCATCAAAATGAATCCAGACTGTTTTGTAAACAGCGAGGAGAATGGCAAACTGTGTGACAGAACAATTGCACTTTTCTCCATTGTCAGATTTTAATAAGAGGCAAAATGTCGGAATATTACCACATTACCTACCTGTATTACGGCCTGTACTAGCACAGTTCAAAATAACACTGTGGTCATATAGGTTTGACAACTATACGGAATGTGGCATCCGTGTGAACATTCCATAAATCAATTATGGAAATGTCTCAAGCAGACATAATTACCATTACCTACATACACTGCCAAACCTGGAACCCAGGAAAGCCAAACAGAAGGCATGAAATACTTTGGCTATAGAAACTACGGCTCCAAAATCCAATGGGAGCTGGACACATGATCAAAAATCTAGAAAGTGGCATCAGTTGAAGGAGAAGATTTAATAACTAGCAATCTACCAAAAATCTGATTCTTCTCTTCAGCAAAGATCATGTAACCAATAACTAGGCTTTAGTCACGTGGACAGCTGCCCAGTACAGGTAAATATTTCATGCGTTTTGTTGGGATTTGGCATTTTAAATGACTAGGGTGGGATTATCGGTCAACTTGAAATGCTTTTTAACAGACAAGCAAAACTGTCAGGAAATCTGAATGTTTATGACAGGGTGCCAGGGATGAGTCTTAGAAGCATATACAAGCAGAATGGGGAAAGACTATACATAGAATTTATAACCAACGCTTTTAATTTTGTGGTCTTGCTTTAGTGTCAACATTTTTAGAAACTTTATATTTTCAGTTGAAGGAGATGAAATGAAAGCAGAATTCAAAAGCCAGGCAAGTCAGTCTCATCTAGGAGCCAAAAGATCATTTTAATGGCCAGAGATCAAGTGCTTCCGTTGATGACAAAGCTTAAAAGAGAACTATGGGCCTTCCTTTTTTTGCCATAGTTTTCTGTAGGGACACAGGATGGTATATTATACTCATATCCTCCTGTGACCTAAAACTCAAGCACTTAATCCTTGCAGTGCGGAGGTAGGCCCACTGGAAGGGTAATCAAAAAAATGTCAGGCGTTCTCTTTTATGCAGCAGGGTCATTTCACAAACACAGCAGGCCCCGATGGGCTCCTTTATTGCACAATAGGCATAGAAAAAAATAAATGGTCTTCCTAGAAATCTGCATAACTAAAGTACATTGTGGAAATAAACATTTACACTTATTTTTCTAAAAAAAAAAAAACTAAGTTATTTGACACAAACAGGATATTTCTGAAAGTTTTATTAAACTTTGTTACAAGCAAGTCAGGATGGAAGTTACGTAATTAAGTCAAAATCTTTTTCTTTTTAACAGACAGCTTAAATCGAGACGGTTAATTTAAAGTGTAGCAGCAGGAAAAGAGGCTTCTATGCGACAACTTCTGGACCTGCCAGTTGTCAGGCCGCGCACTGGAGAAAAGGGTCTAAATAAGGATTAAACTATTAGGCCCTGAGAACATGTTTTTTTGTTTTTCCTGTCAGGAGATTGAGGTCATCAGTATATACAAAATAACATTTTTGCATTGATGTTAACAGAAGTAATCTAGTATTGCTAGAGACAAGTTGTAATTAACAACAAACACTAAAGGTTAAAAAAAATAAAGAAAAAAAGTAAATGTTAGTAGTTTTCTCAACAGTTACACACTCACAGAATGTTTTAAGCAGACCTGTCCCCTACAATCACTTCCTGTGCGTACAAGACAGGTCACCTTTAATACTTCTTAAAATTTAGATACATATTGAAACCAATCAAATACACGCCAGATTTTGTTCAAGGGCTATATAAAAAAAAAAAATACATTTATACTGTGTGAGACCTGGAAATGTAAAATAACATTTTCAAAAGGCTTTTTAACAATTTGGACTAGTTTTGGTCTGTTTATTGACGTTCATTGTGAAAGAGGCAGCTTATTTTCTTGTCTTAAAGTGGCCAGCATGTAAAAAAATCCAAAAACCTGATAACAGGAATGAGGTGTAGACGTATACCTGCAAGCAGCTTTTAGAACCCCACTCCTCCCGAATGCCAAAAGTTTCTGCTCAGGCAGAGCTTCTTTTCTCTCTACCAATGTTAAGTCTTGCCTGTCCCACCCATTCCCCTTGGCTGGTAAACAGTTCCATCATAGTGGTGGACCAACTGGAAAGGGAGCAGGCAAGCTCCAATATTACCATAAGTTTGATCCGAACTACTCAGCAATGAGACAAAGCAGGGACGCAAAGCTGTTGGAGGTACATTAAGGCCTACATTTTATAACTGGGCATATTTATCAAAACTGGTGCTTACAAATCTGGAGCAGATGTCCATAACAACCAATCAGCTTCTCCCTTGAGTTTGTTCAGTTAAGGTTTGAAAATGAAAGGTGTATGCTGATTGGTTGCCAGGGAACCAATCTTTATTCAACTAATGTCTTTATTCAACCTCAAATACTATGTAACTATATGTAACTATGAAAACTGCTCCAGATTCCATCTGCTACAGTTTTGATAAAGTCATCTCTATGAGTATTAAAATTGATCAATCGGGAAACCCCAATTTGCACAAGTCACAGGCAGCAACAAATGGGTCTTTTAGCAACTGGTCACTTTATGGGTTAAAGGAATAATAGTAGTTTAAGTATCTTCAGGGTCAAAATAAACCAGTAACCCCAATTCTGCCTTTCATTTCAGCCCCAGTGCTTCTTGGACTTTAGCGTCACATAAAAAAAAAGAAAAAAAAAGAAGTTCAGCTATTTTTCCACAAAAGGGAGTATCCCCCCTGGGAAAAGAAAGTTAAAGTCCAAAGAGACCTCAAAAGTAGTCGGAAAATGGCAAATATTGGGAGAATGGTATAGGAAACCGGTTTTGGTCCAGAGCAACCAATTAACTAAAAATCCATTTGTTGCAAGAATAAAAGATCACACCCCTTCAAAGAGGTTTTCTACTTTAATTGACTTTTACATACTCTGTGTAGCAGCGCAGGAGTCCCTCCTGCCAGGATACCCTTTTGCCCCCACAAGGCTCAGATTTTATAGAAGTAATGCAGTTGAAAACTGGTATTATGTCTTGTTCATCTATATGGTGATCTAAAATATACCTAAATGGACTGACCCAACCTATTCTGACAACTTAAGGTAGCAAAACAAAAAAGGACAATTAACATGGATTACAACAACTCTTCTGGATAACCATGTGGCTGTGTATGCAAAGATAAGCGTGCAACATAACTGCTAAGTGAAACATTCTAATGTCTAATCTGGAAATGGCATGTGTGAGAAGATGTTCAAGCGTTGGTCTGACATTACCAATCACTCTCCAGTATACGGGGATATCCCATACAGATAAGATGGGAGCATCCGATATTTACTTAATCTTTCATCAAGGGACACAGATCAGTAGAATCAGACACACTGGGTTGTCCCAAAGCAGTTCAAGTGAGGGCAACATAAGAGCTCAAGAGAAAAATGTAAAACAGTAAAAAGACACTGGGTTAGGCTGCAGCTTTAAGAGCTGCCTGCCGGAAATTATGACCAAAGTTTGCATCTGCCTCAACATTCACCTGGTAAAACAGAGAATATATGAACAGGAGACCAGGCGGCAGCCTTGCAAATCTGAAAAACAGAAGCTTGATGCCTAAAAGCCCAGGTAGCACTCACAGATCTCAAAGTGTGCCTTGGCAGGAAAAGGTGGAACCTTAACCTTAAGCTGGGAGACCTAACAAAAGAGCCACCAGGAGGGAAGACGTAGCGGAGTAGACACAAGCAGCTCTAACCAGACCAGAAAGAGAGATGGAAGAACAATTTCCAGGTTGAGGAAAGCAGAAACCACCTTAGGAAGGAGGGTCTGGACAGGACGAGGCTGCCAACTAGGACCCTCATCTAGTAGAGGTGACGGCAAAGAATATGGCTACTTTATAAATTAGAGTAGGCAAGGAGGTATCTCTAATAGGTTCAAAAAGCAGTCTTTCAAGAGCCAAGAGAACCAGGTTGAGATTCCATGGAGTCACTGGAGGTTTTACAGGTTCAACTACTCGATCAACACCTTGTACAAAGGCATTGACAATGGCATGCAAAGCAACTGGTTCCTCCCTGACAAGTGATGTATGTCATTACTGTGTTGGTGTTCAACTGAATTCGGATTGATGCAGCATTTATATATTTACTGCATAATGAGTACTAGTTTAGCAACTTAATTAAGAATCTTGATTGAAGAAAATAGTCTTGATTAAAGTAAAAGGGTCTAGAAAAAAAAATATGTCCACCCCCCTAGGACACAAGTAAAAAACTGAAGCATTATGGAAGTGAGAGGGGTTTTACTTGGCTGGCCAATGGCTTGTTTTCCTCCTAAAGGTGGCAGTATAACTCATGGTTCCTGATTCTACTGATCCTGTGTCCTTCGACGAACAAATAAGAATAAAATTTGGGCTTGTTCCCACTAGTATGCTGTCACAACGCTATTACATTCACACAACACTTTAAAAAAAGAAAATATGGTACAACATGGTGTGCTACTACACGAGTGTGCGGTGCCATTTCAAATGAATGGCACTGCACTATATTTCATGCCTTTTGGTTGAAATCTGTGTTTGTTAAAAGGAAGCTTTAGGACCTGTTCATAACAGTGCATTGCAGTAATGTGCTGTCAAGTAGCGCCTTTTACCACGTTACTGCAGTGCACTGGTGTGAACACTAAATTTCTCCCATTATATTGGTGCCAGTATGGTGAGGAAAGAATTTCTGCTTTAAAGGGAATGTCAGAGGAGGGACATATCTATCACACAACATGGTATGAAGCTGGAGACCATTTTTCATTTAAAGTGAAAATACCCTTTTCAGTCTGAATGTTCTTGTTTATTAAAGACAAGATATTAGTAAACTTTTAACAAAACATGTGTGCAATACCAGATTACACTAGCATGTCAAACTTGGAGGTAGCCTTAGTGTTCAAGATACAAAATACATTTGTGCCAATGACCCAAGATCTAGGAGTTCTAAGTTCGAGAATTTACACTAACATAGTGAACACAATATGGAAAGGCTAGTATGGAACAAATAGGACAAGACCTTTGCGCTGTTTTGCTCTCCAAGACATCGCAAAAGCTGAACCTAAATACATTGATCGTACAGACTAATATAACAGGTTTTACGCTAGCAAAGCACTAGACTAAAAAAGAAAAGAGAAGGAACAGTACATAGATACTTTACAGTGTCTCAATGGTTTAGCAGGCTGTGCTTTCATCCCTGGTCCAGATTGGAAGGAAATAGAAGGCAGCTGGTTTAATATTGCACTGATACATACACATTCACTGCAGTACGCTTAACAAGCAGTAACATAAATGGGGATATAAATATATATATATAGAGAGAGAGAGAGAGATAGAGATAGAGATATCTATATCTCTATATATATATATATATCTATATCTCTATATATATATATATATATATATAGACAGTATATATATATACACATACACACACACACAAAATTGATATAGAAAAATAGAGATATAGATATATAACTATATATATCTCTCAATCAAAGAAGTATACTATGTAAACAGCAGAAGGGAACTTGGGTAAATCAGCAATGTCAGCTCTCTGCACTTAGCAGAAACCCCAGTCGTCACTTAAAATACAGACAATGAGCAGCCAGTGCCACATTTATCTGCTGCCTATAATAAAAGGAGCCTCCATACACACATTCTCATTCACAGATTTGTTTAATTTACTAGCATTAGCACATGCTTTCATTTCTGCACATAATTGAGCTGTTCAGATGCAGCAGTACACTACATAGCCAAATGTTTGTGTACATGCGAGCATCACTCCTATATAAGCTTATTAGGCATCTCATTCTAAAGATCATGCCGATTAGCATGGCTATTTACGGCTACAACTCCACCTTTTTGGGAAGTTTTCCACAACAGTTTACAGTGTGCCTGTTGGAAATTTGTTCCCATTTAGCCAAAAAGGCATTTCTGGAGGACAGAAATAGAAGACTTGACTCATGATGCTAAAGGTCTTCAGTAGGTTGGAGGTTATGGCCTTTTGCAGGTCAGTCGAGTTCGACACCAAACTTGTCAAACCATATCTATATAGACCCAACCTTGTGCACAGCCATGCTAGAACAAAAAAGGGACATTGCCCAGACTGTTACAAGGTAGGTTGGAAGCACATAATTCTCTAAAATGTATTTTTTTAGACATGCATTAACAGTACTCCTTATTGAAACACCTGAACACAATTAAGAGGGGTGACCACATACTTTTGGCAATATAGTAGGTGTAATGGTCATGTGTCCACATATGTTTTAGTGCATCTTTGAGTGTCAGAAATTCTATGCGCCTGAAAGCATGTGCGTACCACTGGAAGACTGCACGGTCTGAAGAAAGCTAAAAAGAATGTTGTGAACAATACGTTTTCCACTTGTTGCCTTTTCTATACATTTACATTTGGCCTATTGCGCCAACAGCGTCACAGAAAATGAGATTACAGGTAAACCACAAGAGAGAAATCAAATGGCAGATGGGCAAAACAGGATATTCTGGTGAGAGGTCTTGCCACTGGGATCCTTGAAAGATGAATAAAGCTGGGGTGCAAATCAACTTGCCAACAATCATACAAAGCTAAAATTATAAAAATTGTGTGGAGTCCACCTCTATAATGGGACTGGGGTCGGAGCTTATCACTGCACAGTCCATGACAGAACTGCAGTTTAGAGAATGAAAGCTCCAACAGTGAACTTCTTATTTGCTGTCAAACATACCATTGAAAGTGTTTGGCTATAGCTGATCATTAAGTTAAAAAAATTGCTGGTTGATCCCGACTGAAATCTTGTGAATGGACACCTATACTCTCCCCGGACTACAGAACACTTTCACTATGTTATGGTGATGAGGGAGCATGAAGCGGGCTTTCCGGCCAATCAGGAAGCCGGGCAACGAGTCATTACACGGCGTCCGGCTTCCTGATTGGCCAGAAAGCAGGCTCCATGCTTCATCACCTGGTGACGAGGAAGCATGGAGACTGCTCCCATGCTAATCAGGAAGCCGAGTGGCGAGTCATTACACGCTGCCTGGCTTCCTTAATAGGACTTCCGGTATCTGTATTTTCTTATCGAGTACCAAATTGTTTGTTTTTTTAAAATCGGTACTTGTACTCCATACCGGAAAACCAGCATCGGTGCAGCCTTGGTTAAAACCCATTAAGTTGTTCAGGTTTTTTTTGTCATCTACGTCCCATTCAGGAGATTTGCCTTCAGACACAACAAGGAAGTGAGGAAATCTCTCCAAAGTGAAGAATACCCTCTTTGTGGTCACTGGGACAACTGTCAACATTGGAAGATTTCCCCTCTATTCAAAACTAAACGTTTGGCTTTAGATGGAATTTGAACGTGTTCCGGTACTTCCCGCAATGTAGAAACACAGGGATGGACCCACAACTATCATTAGTGCAGAGTTGAATGGAAAGCTAGAAACCCTAGGCTTTACCAGCAAAACAAAAAACACCGATAGCCACAAAGGCGAAGGGCAGGAGCAATAAGTAGAAGGAGTAAGTGTTGCTGACAAAAGGATCAAGTGAAGCACAGGATCTAACCAACCCACATTTACTGCTTGTTAAGTGTAGCTGATTTTTAAACCTCAGGTAGGATTCACACAAGGGCAAGATTTATTGAAAACGGAGGGGAAAAAAAAAGATAAAGTGCCTAAAACTATAATAAAATAGCTTGATCGGGATCCAATGGGCAACATGAACCCGTTTCTTTAGCATTTTAGGATTTCTTTTTTTAATAAATCCACCCCACAGAACCCATATCCTACTATCTACTCACTCAACAACTACACACCAGAACTACACACTACAGAGTTCTTTAAAGCTATTGGTGAGGTCGTTTGCCATCCTCACTCTGGACCACAATAGTGTTGAAAAGGCAAAAAAAACCCCACAAACTTTTTAGTGGCCCGTTCCGACGGTCTTTCTTGCACAAGTCCCACAACGTTACATAAAGTCTAAAAGGTTTACGTTGGGAACCGTAGCGCAAAAAAACACTCGGAAACAGCGGACTGATTCTGCAATATACAATAAAGCAGATTTCTCTAATTTAAGCTGCTCTTTAAGCCTTTGGGATGTGTTGACGTATTTACAAAAACAAAAGTCGAATCAACGGAAAGAAAATACAAAGAAGAATGTAACCATATAATATGGCACAAAAATATACAGTTACAAAAAAAAAAAATATAACAGAAGAAGTTAGGACTCCACGACCCAAGGTTCTCTTTAGTGAGTGATGGCACGCAGTGTGTGACGAGGGAAGGAACATTCCTCAAACCACCAAAGCAACTTACCTTCTTGTTAATTTTGAAGTTAATTTACTAAATAGATTGGTGGAGCCTCTACTTCGAGTCTGTGACAGAGGTGTGGCTTCGTGGGATAAACTGGGCGAGGCGGGTGGTCCGTTGTAGGTAGCAGTGCGCCGCTCGCGGAGCTGGCCATGGAAAGTGCTTCGGCTGGCGGTTCCTCTGGGGAATCGCATGCGGTCTGGAGTAGTGGTGCTTGTTATGCTGTGCGTTGATGCGACTGATGTCCTCTGATCAGGCATTGTGCTGTGAGGACAAACATGATTAAAGTCTTTGCTGCATATGGTCTACAGAAAAAGTGCGGTTTGGCTCTTAAGCGCAATAAACTCATTAAAATGTATGTTCATACCACACTATGACATTCATAAATGTTTATGGAAAAGATCCATGAACTTATCACGTGTTTAAATGAGAATTATGGGGAGACTCAAATGCACTCATCCCCATAATTAAAGCCGACGTGCGACACTGAAGTTGTCGCATGTCGGCTTTATAGATCGAGAACTGAGCGATCACATTCCGCCGAGTTGACAATCCTCTCTATGCAGACTGGTGACGGTCAGTCACCACTCCCCGCAGGGATTCCCCCCTCCCCTCTTCGTTCCTCCAGTGCTCATTGGAGGGATGGACGGGGGAGGCAGAGCCAACTGTCAATCAGGGGGCGGCTGGATCCTGACAAAATTGTCGCAATCTCTCCTGAGTGCAGTGTGGCTCTGCGCTGTCAGCAAATGGCAGGCAATAGCCTGCTATATTCAGAGTTTTGTGTCACAGGACATATTAAAATGTCCTCCTGTGTCCCTAAAGAGAACAATGGCCACAAAAGGTTGGGCCATAGCTCTCTTAAAGCATTTCATATCACAAACCACCTAATGAGCACTGTTTATAGGGATGTGTTGTTGGTGCTTCAATACGATCTTAAGATTGGACGTAACAAAACCAATAATGATGGTACACTGACTAAAGCAGACGTGAAGGCGAGTATAACACATCTAGATTTGATCCAGTTATTTAGCCATTTAAAAACATTTTGAAAACTTCCACCTTCTTGTGTACGATTGCCAAATGATCAATAAAAAAGGCAGCAGTAACACAGGTGCACATTTTGGGGTCACACCACGGATGAGGAAGCCATTCACCCAAAAGTATTTAGGCCCATGAATGCTCTAGTACCCCAAAATCAGACATTTAATTTTATTTGGTTGATGTCATTGGACTGAATTGCCCACCAAAGTCCAAGACCTTTTAGAGGCTCCAACAGCGAGATCTCTGGATTTAAGTCCCTGCTAGGGCTGCAACAACTAATCGACATAATCGATTATAATCGATTATTGGAAAAGTTGTCAACTTTTTCAATAATCGATTAATCGAATTCCGATCAGTTGGCACTGTTCACAGCTCCACACGCTGTGCGCCTCACCTCCTCCCCACCTCACGCTCGACGCTGCCAGACCCGCTCGCATCCACGCTCCACGCGCCGCACCTCCTCCCCGCCTCACATTTCCTGCCCATCCACGATCGGCAAGGCACGACTTGGTTGTCCAAAGGTGAATATATTATTGTGGCGGTCAGGTAGTATTCATTTAATTATAGGTTGCTACTAAGTTTTAAAGGAACATGGGGATATTAGTTCTCTAACTACAATAGGAAAAGACTATTAGATGTTGGTCTTGTTCACAAACCTTTTCAGGTTTTATACACCAAAACTCTAATGGAAATTACTCATCTCTGGACACTGCATTCCATTAAGCGTTAAGGATCCCAAGGAACTTTCCGTACACATTTATGAATGTTATTAGCAGTGTTGTTTTGTAAATGTAAGTTTTTCAGGCTTATTGCTCACAGGGGTTCATACACATCTAGGTACATGGTTTTATACCCTTGCTACAAAGCTGTATTTCATGATGGGATTTACGTAATTTTATTTGGAATTTTAAATGTCACTCTGGCTCAAACACCAAAGCCATGTGTGTATCTCGTACTAGAATGTTACCATAGATGTGAATGCAGCCTTAACAGGGAGAGCCTTTGAGATCAGGGAGGAGTAATGGAGAGAAACATCAGATGCTTTAGAAGTAAAACAGGTGAAAGCCAATGGAAGATAATGGAAGACAACTGAATGCAGGCTGGAATTTCACAAGAACCACAAAGGTTATGTACACAGTCACATATCACAGTATCAGGAGAATTTAGTACACGACGCTGCAGTGTTAAGACTTACCGCACTGCATTATAACACACATTATAAGTAACAGCAATTTAAAATGAACCTGTCATTAAAAACAGCATAATTTGTCTTGAGGTCCCTACATCGTATGTGGTATTTCATTTACAGGTGGAATTTTGGTTGACTGAACCTTACATTGCCTAATCATTGCTTTTGAGAATTCCAGAAAAAAAAGGATCCCCCAATCGAAGTAGCTGGTTGTTTTTCCTATTTCCCCAGATTAATTTTTCAGAAAATGAAAAAAAAACTAGCAGTACCTAGTAATGGCCATGGCTGTGCAGACTTCAGAACTCAAGTACAGACATTAGTGGAAACCGTTTGGCAGCTTAAACTTGGATTTATCAAAACGAAATGTATTCACTTATGACTGATCATGTGATGTCTATGTGAGGTGTGTGCGTGTGCGCCAGGCCATAAAGCTGAATGTTAAATACCAAACTTCCAGGCTCCGTTAACATGCATCAACTCCCTCCTGTTAGTCAAAGCACAAGCAGACTGCAACGGAGTGAGGTTACTACTCTACGCAGGCAGACAATGGTGGGAAGGCTTGGAAGATATAAAAAGGGTAAGCGACTCCCAAAGATTAGATGAAGTCCTTGGTTCACAGTGTAAAAGATTTCATCATCATGTTTTAGGTCAGCTGATTGGAATGTTGCACAACTTCTTTTGAGGACAATCTGATTGGATGCCGGCATTGTTCAGGTGTCTTGAGAGCCAGCGGGGCCGACTACCAAGTTACTGAAGCTTGGCCCAGCGGAAGATTCCTCCATGCACACAGTTTAGCGCAGATGGAGGAATCCATTCCACTTTTTCTATCTTACCATAGAAAATCTGCAGTAAATCTATAGGTGTATGGCCAGCTTTAGGTACTGCCCCACTGACCTTGCCAGCAAAGCAGGCAGCAGAAGCAAAAGCTGAGATTGCAGGAGAACATTTCAGGGACTTCGCTGCACCAGACGTCCGCAATTGCTTAGGCAAGTATAATTGTACATGCAAGCTGCCAATTGTAAACTCCATAACTAAAGGTAAATCTAAAGCCTTTATTTTTATTTTTTTTAAAGCATTAGAAAGAGTTAAAATCCTTGTCAGGTGTTTTTTGCTTTTTAGGTCTCATTGGAGAGATGTCTTTTCACTGCTTTTCCAACAGATATCACAAAAAGAGTAAATCTCTTCTAAGCACAGGAAATCACATCTTAGACATTCGTCACAAGAATTAGAGGTCCCTATAGGAAGATTTCTCCTCTCTTCATGTTCTGGTGAAGACTCACAATTTCCCCTTTACTTTCAGTCCAGTGACATTGGCCAAAAGGACAAAACGTGTGGGTGAATCTTCCCAGTGGGTACACATACAGTAACAGGGGTTTTAACTAGAAGTGCACCGAAATAAACATTTTTAAACTTGTACCTCACTCTCCTTTCTGACAGATGTCACAGGAGGCTGAGCGAGCAGTGCGGGACAGGAGACCAGCCTCCTGTGACAGCGCTGGTCGTCTCCACCCACATACTGCTCTGCCGATCTGTGACAGGAGGCTGAGCGGTGCGGGGAGAAGAGATGCCGGCCGATCACAGCGCTCTCCTCCCGCAGCACCCGGCCGCCTGTGACAGTTTCTCTCTTCCCTGAAGTCATTTTCGGCCGATATATCGGTGCATCCCTAGTTTTGACCCTTCCCTACACCATCCAAAAAAGAAAAAAAGGTTTGGCTTCAGATGAACTTTAACAACTTTGGGTAGAGCTCTTATTGTCCACAAACAAATTATGCTGTAATGGCAGGAAGAGAGAGATCATTTTTAGGAGTCCACAGATGACACTGTTGCTATGAACAACATTTAAAAACACCTTTAGGTACAAGAAAGGAAGACACAAATATATATATATATATAATGACCCAGCAAGCAATACAATACCTGGTCTTTGTATTACAACTGGGAGACAGACCAACACCAAGGGACCGTGAGGTACAGGTTAGTTTGACATTACTTTCTGAATGGGGAGGGGTAGATTTGGTTTATTGGGTTATATGCATGTTCTTTTCTTACACAGGCTCGAAGTTATCTGCTTCACTGGCAATTGGCGGTAACATCTCCGAATGCCTGGAGGCTGACATGGACATAGATTTCGGATGCCGCAGCCGAGCAAAGATGGAGGATATGGCGCATACTGAGGCAGGACTAGTTGCATAAGCGAAAATTCCTGTCAGGCTGCGATGGGGAAGGGGGAATAGGTTTGGGCAGACAGAACAGTATAATGGACCAATAAAACAGGCTCACATTATAAAGAGCAGAATATTCTACAGATTAAGAAAAAAAAACATGAGTTGATTACCTGATAACTCTGTTTCCAGGAATCTTCCAGGACAGCCATCGAGATATAGGCTATGCTGTTAAACATCATTTTTTTAAAACGTACATACAGCACACTCTCCAAGGCATTCTCCATCTTCTAGCTTATCCATCCAGGGGTAAAAGTCGTGTGTAGAACTTCCTTAGCTCCCTGAGATGCTAGCAATGAATAAGGATTGAAGGAGAGGGTGTCCTCCTTTAAACCACTTTGCCTTTCTAAAGCTGAGAACTAACACTGTCAGCCCATGGCCACAGGCAGTGAGACGGCCTGCCTGCTTCGATTCACTGACATCTCTGTGCCGCGTCAAGCAACATTATGCAAGTTTCCGCTCCAGCGCCACAACACGTACTGACCTACATAACACTACGTAAAAAGGCTGTTGCTGGAATTGGGAGGGGGGCATTTAAGGAGACTGTAGGGCCTAAAAAAAAAAAAAAAACCTCAGTGACAACACAAAAACAAACCCCTTCTGTCCCAGAAACAACGAGGATGCTTTGCAGAGTGTATTACACCCCTTCTTTCAAAGCAGAGCTCCCCGTTGCAGGATATGTGGGAAACTATTTTCTGGAACGAAGGGGGTATAATACACGCTGCGTAGCAGCTAAATGCATCCTCATTGTTAATTTCTAAGACCCTGGCAAAGGAGCTTTTCCCACTTACGCCATAACAGCTCAGCTAATTGTATCTCCACTCTGTGAGCTATCTGTATATTCAAATGGAGAATGCACTAGAATGTGGAATCATGGATTAAAAAGATTTACAAGAAGGTCCTATTTAAAGTGACCCATGCTGTTCCTGTTGATTGTAAGCCCTCACGAGCAGGGCCCTCTTTACCATTTTGTCTTGAATTGTATTGCGATTGTAATGTCTTCCTTATATTATAAATCACTGTGCAAACTGTTGGCGATATATAAATCCTGTATAATAATAATAATAATAATAATAATAATAAATATCCACTCTTCTATAACCTTACTATTGCAGAGAGGCGGCTGTACGCTCTTTATAATATCCATCTATATATCAGCATTTCCAGCCCAATCAGATATTAGAAAATAAAACCAGTTCTGGTGGATTCCAAACTACAATATAGTTTCTACCTGTAACAACTATGACATGGGCATGTAGTATTGTAGCAGCAGATTTAATACCATCACGGGATGCCAGAAGACATTAAGCAGGATAAAACAATACAATTTGCCATTAAATAATCAACACAACCTTAGGATAACATAGGAATACCAGCAAAGAATCTAAACACTTAAATATGTTTTACCATTGCAAAGCCTCACATAGATCATGCACGTGATATTCCAGAACAGCCCAATTTATATTTTATACCTGTTCTCCTTGCCGTTTTGGATAACAGAGTGTCGGTCGGTTGAAGCACGCTCGCTGCAAACATAAGTATTCCGACGGGTCATTCCCCCGGATGTAGAATTACTCTGATGGGAAACAGAAAAAATACATTGGAGTTTTGTGTACAAATCGTACACTTTCATACACATCTTTTTTCCTGCACCTTCATCTTGTGATGTGACCTAGACGGTGACCCTTAACATTTACACTTTCTACCAGGGGCATTTCTTGGCAGCAACACAATCTAATCCTGTTTAAATGTCAGTTCCATAACACTGCACAGTTTTCCCACAGCAAGAAGGGTCACGTAAAAAGCACAAGATTTTGGCACACTGTGACAAATAATCCATTCACCACCAATGGGGCCTAAAAGGACCAGTAAACCTAAACACTAGAAAAATATTTGGTGTGATAAGTTAAGCTGTAGGAAAAACAAAATGTACAATGATATACACGCGATACACAAATGTAACAGCATATAACAGCCTAGGATCAGAAATTAAAGTTGACTTTTGCAGTGGCAGTACACTAGGGCTGCAGCTAATGATTATTTTCATAATCGATTAGTTGCCCGATTATTCCTTTAATTAATCGATTAGTTGCATTAAACAAAAATCTCCCTCTCCCCTCCAACTAATCGATAATGAGAACCATTACCAACTACTCTCATTATCGATTATAAAATTGATTAGTTGTTGCAGCCCTACAGTACACTGTTCTATGCAAGATTAAATTTTAACTTCAATGGAAGCGTATTCATTTATTTAGGTATTCATTAAAGTTATTGTACTGTTGACCTAGGTAAAGTAGGAAAGGCTATTAAAGGAAATTTCCTAAATGATTAAAAGTGCTCGTTACTAGGAATACCTGAACTCAATTTATACTCCCATGTACTTTTGGCCATTTAATGTAGATTTTTTACACGCTGCTTCCAGTGCTCATCTACTTATCAGGGGATGCGATTGGCATCCTTGTCCTATGGTTGAACTCGGGTAGCCTTACAGCTAGAGTACATTGTTCAATTTGGACCCATAGAGCACATAGGCCACCATTTCAAAAGATGAAGACAGAGGAAAGCTAACCAAAAAAAGGAAGTTTATTTGAACATATACAGCAACTGCATATGCCTGCTTCATGTACACCATTTACATTGCTAGCATATGATTTTTTGTTTAAAAATACCTCCGCAAAAGGTGGAAATTGGCTTTAAAATTTGTTTAAAAATTGTCATTTCCTTTTTAATGTCTCCTTAAAAAAGCCACTTAGGGAAGCGGTTTTCAGTAATCTCAAATTGACCGAATGTTGGGCCCATTCTGATTGGGTAAAACGCAGGCAATTCCTGGCTTTACCCAGGCTACCACACATTCCTATTGGTAAGTGGGGGTAGCGCATCAGTTATGGGCCAATTGAAATTTATAGAGAGCAGAAGGGGGTGTCAAGTTTAAAACACTACTAGAAGTGCTAATGCTTTGCCTGATTACAACAGCTAGACATTCATCATACTTAATTCCAAGAAGTTCTAGAAATGAATAAATAGAATCCAACCTACTTCCACACTTACACTGGGGACAACCGAGCTCTTCTTTCTGTCAGGGATATCCGCTTTATTAGGATTGTTCGCGTTTCCAAGCATCGGACTAGGAGGGGTCACTCCCCTCCCACTGACTGCGCTACTACTTGACTTCCGAGACTGTACCGTCTCTTCTTTAAGATCGTTATCCGTGGTGCTCGTCTGGCTTCGTTTCGGGTAAACTGTAACTGCAGGGATGGCGGGGCCAGCTGTGGAAATAGAAAACACACCTGTTATTGGGTCTGTCTGAAAGCACTCAGCGACTCCACACTCTGGGCTTTAGGTAAAACTGACAGCAGTGAAAATGATTTACACATTACTGCAAACACTGGGATACAGAGCAAACTTCGAGAAGGTCACTTCTAAAACCTAATAGTTGACAAGTGCATCCCACAATGAGGTATATGCATCACAAGGTGAATTTATAAGTGAATTAATATGCAAATTCACATTACTATCAGCAACCTAAGCTCCAACTGGCTCCAGAGGGCATTAGGAATGTTTTTTTCCCTTTACAGGCATAGGGATTTAATGCCATGGACATAAAAAAAGCATTTCTAAACATCTATGTATGTAAGGCATTGCAAAATGCCTTCAACACATGTTTCAGGCACTGGTAAGAGGAGTGGAAGGTGATCTGCCAGCCATACAGAAAAAGAGAAATATAGGAAGGATCTCACTAATGTGGTCATTCAAACCAATAGGAAGATGAGGCAAATCTGAAGGCTTTGCATAATCATGCCACCTTTCCGATTATGCAGTGTAGCAGGGATGTATGAATGACAGAATTGTAAATCTTTTGTTAGTTAACTGTTCCCATTCATGCATTTCAACTCTGTATTCAGCGCACCGCAGCAGATGGTCTGAGTGCTAGGAAGTTCTTCAAAATGCAAATCCACACAAGCTCTGGGTCTCCTTGCCGCAGGGTATTCCTAAAGAAAGCAGTCAATCCAAAAGTACCTGGTAACAGAAGGCTGCAATTCATTCAAATTAAGGAGCCGAGGGATGAGGAACATTAAACAGTCACCCCAAAGTTATGGTGAACCTATACCGCAGAAAGAATAGTTTAGTTCACTCACCGTGGTCACTGTACCGTCTCTGTTTCTGGCTGGAGGAGATACTTCTCTGCACCTTGTGGTGAGGGGATTGTCCAGTGCTGTTATTGAGATCGCTGCTGGGTCTTACTTTAGCCAGTGACAAGTTACTACTAGAGCTGGAGTCACTGGCATCCAACTGAGAACAGGGAAAATGTAACATCAGTTGGTGTGGAAGTTAAATTTTGCAAGGAGTTACGCATATGACAAAGAAAAATACACCTATAAAAATTATATCTATATTAAGTATTTAAGATTTTCCCCATGCAAAAAAAAAATTCTCTGAGGAATGCCCAGTAGTTCAAAGATTAACTCTAGATTTATGCACCGGCTAATCTCCCTTTACTTGCACAATTCCTTTATTTTTGATTCTGCCAGTATTTGTCTCGACCTCACTACCTGCAGAAGGCGAACAACACTTCAATGCCACTGCTTCAATTCCAGCAGCATTGTTACTCTCTCTCCTAAGGATTACAGGCTGCAGAGGCATGCCAGTGTTACGTCATATGCAGGTATTTTCGCTATGTAGAAGTGCCAAAAATGGCTACATCTGCAGAGAATGTACAACTCCTTTCCTCCTCTTATTCTAGCAAGAGTAAGTTTAGACAGAAATCTCCCTGCAAGGGCTGCTAGACAATGTAATGCAGAACAGGATCAGGACATCACCTGGTGCATGCTCCCACCCCTGCTGCACAAAAGGGGGAGGAAAAAAAAACAAAGGCAAAGCGGTCATGTGACCAACTGGGGGACAAAAAAATTACCTTGAAAATTATGTGGAAAGGAGCATATAGCAGTGTAGTGAAATCCAAGCCCTTCACTGGCATACATGCAGTATGAAGCCTCAAAAAAAAAAAAATGTACTGTACCAGTCTTGTTGGGATGTAAAGAAAAGTAAGAGGGCTGGGATACTTCCCTTTACTGGAGTAAATGCTGCTCAAAACTCCCTGCAGGTAAATGTGCTGTCCAGGAAGGTAAACTTTCCAGACTACGGTCCTTTATTGCCTTTACTAGATGCATCGCATTAAGAATGAAAGTACTTGTTTTTTTATTTACACTAATTCTGCTTGCCTTTCATCTTTTTAGCCAAATGCAACACTTCCTTCCTGAAATGGCAAATATCCAACATTACACTTCCTCAATATATTGAAGAAAATTAAAAAAAAATAAAAAAAAATAGGAAAGTGCCTGAGAAGGGCATTTACTTGCTTAAGAAAACTGCATGTGTTAAATGTGGTTACGTGGGTTATAAAATATATCAGTAAGTGTTCACATATCCCACTGCGCTTATAGAACAGACAACCTAAATATGGAGTGAACTCTATAGGCTGCATTTAGCAGCTTGCCCTACCTCAGAGGATTTTCTTCCAAGTAACAGGTAGGTAGCCGTTATTTCATCATATTTCATCTTGCTGAGGGATTCCTGAATTTCCTCCCTTGAATATCCCATTCCTATCATTATGTCTATTAGGGAAACAAGAAGTCGCAATTAGTGTTCAACATTGTTATAGATTATTTAGGTCTAAACCCAAAAATGAATACATTTTCCTCCTATTAGCCAGATGGAGTCACGGTGACAGCAATACCCCCAACATAGTATATTATAGTATGTCTAAACCCAAAAGATATTTTATTATTTCTTTTGGACAGAGTGGGGAATGGTGAAAAATACTGCCAAAGTGCTTTCCAATGTGTTGTTACACTGGATTTCTCCAAGGGAAGTGAGGTGAAATCTCTACCAAGACTGAGTGTAATGTTACATTAATATTTCATTTTTGTATCAACATAAGCTAAAACTGCACTACAAGAGTCGTTAATTTAAGTAGCATAACCAGCTCAACTATACCAATTCTTGGTGGACTGCGATGGATCATAAGAGGTCATGCCAACATCGATGATCAAAAATCAGCAACCTGCAGTGCAAGATGGCCGGCAGCCAGGTGAGGCAGTTGGGAATTGGACTAAAGCAATGCTGACTTCCATTTCTGCAATCCATTTATAATTCAGTAAAATGGGATTCCTTTTAACTGCTCCTAACATGTCTCTGCCTCTAGGAGTCATGCCTGTAATTGTCAGCCTTGCAATGCCTCATGGGACTTGTAGTTGAACAACAGTTGGAGGGCTGGAGTTGCCCGTCCCTTAAGTAGTAAATAGTACCCGTTTGAGAGGCTTGATTAAACCTTTGTGGTATATTTGCTGTACTATTTTGGCGCAGTCATATTTCTTTTTAATGGAATTACATTTCAGAGGGTGAATGTCTGAGCTGTCACCTTAACAAGTGCCCCCCTAAGGGAAGATGTTTTATTTCTGTTCTGGCAACAATATAAAAGTTTTCGATTTTCTCTCAATTTCTGCTCTGGCAACAATTGTCACCGGGACAAATAGTGTAAATCTCACAGGCAGGGATGTGACAGAGAAAAATTACTGGGGTTCTGATCTTTCAGCACTCTACCCAAAATATTGGCTGTGGATACACTTTACAGTAGAACTCCATTTTTAGAGTCCTCACCCGCCCCTCCCATTTAAAAATCTCCGCTTTCCCTCTCCACACTAGAGCGCTGTGCCAGACTTCCTCCTTGAACCAGTACTGGCCATCCTCTTCTCATTGCATGTGAGCCCAGTCGGTGTCATGATGTGTTCCAACTGGCTAGACTCACAGGACTGAGCGTCAATTAAACTTCATTACGTGAGCTGGAGTTTCGCTTTAAGGCAATTTGAGAATTAATTTGCCCATCTCCATTTTATATTAGATCAATTATTCCTCCCAAAAGGTGTACATTAGAAAGTATTACTAGGCCAAAAAGCTTCCTTTTTTGGGGGGGTGATAAAACCCATGTCGGTATATATTCTGCTCCAGTCCTATTTGGGAGATTTCCTGACACTTTCTTTTACTCCTCTGGAACAAAGTGCGGGGAATGTCCTTAGACAGCTGTTAAATAGGTGTCTCCCTTTAAAGATTTCCACACTACGCCTATTCTTACGGCGACTAACATTTTGGATTATCCAGCAATATCAGTCTTGGTCAGTGACCCCCAGGACAAGCAGAGAATAATTCTATCTAGTGTGGGACACAGAGCAACAAAAACTTAACAGGAGGTTCTTGTCCGTCTCTGCTCTAAACCTGACAAAAAAAGTTTTGGTTGGACACCAATTGCTTAAAACTAGTAATAGTTTTTGCCAGCAGTGGTGTGCAGTATTGACAGCCACGGGCAGGAAAAAACAAAATCTGTATACAAAAAGCAAAAAGGAAGCAATAGGGTTTTGTGCCCATGAACAGATGTTAAAAAAAAAAAAAATGTATCCAAGCCAACACACCATCACTGCAAACACTGGCTGAAATAGGTGGACTAAAGTCACCATACAAAAAGAATAACTTGAGACATTAGTGCCTGTACATCATGTGCAACTGTCCCCGCTTCAGAGCACACGGACTCCTCGCTGCATAAGCAGGCACAACAATTGATTACCTATTCGTTTCTGGTCTGCAATATCAAGCTCTGGCTCAACAAATGGTTTCAGCTCGTCCTCTTCATGTCCTGCATTGATCCATCTGTCCTTCATTATTTGCTAAAATGGAAAACACAGAAAAGCAACAAGAAAAAGGGGGAAGAAGGATACAGAAAATTAGTGGAAGAACAGCACAGGTTAAATGAACCAGCAAGATATCACATCGGCTCTCAAGCCTGTGCTTATTAAATCACACGACACCTTTCCTCCAAAAATGAGGTAGCGTACAAATTAGCAAAGGAGAAAATCACTTAAGCATAAGATCTTCAAAGCCTGGCAAAGCAATATTTGTATTAATACACAGGGCTTAATAATTGGCTTATGTTTTGGTTATGTCAACCTGTTCCAAGTGGAGCCGAGTGGACAGCATTTAGAGGCCACTGAAAGACTTATAGGGGACACTCGGCTTTAACTGACTGCATACTGTAAATATATAATTTATAATATATTTATATAATTTTGTAATATATATTGGTTTCGTAATCTTGGCCTCTGGTCACAAAAGTGTCAAAATTGAGGAAAAAGAAGATCACCTAAATTGTGATTTTAGTTAAAAGAGTAGCTTCACGAAAAAAACCCCGCTAAAACAAAAATGATACAGTTTTAAATCTATATCTTTACAGTTAGACAGGGAATTGTTAAAAGTGAATTGTAGCTACTGTTTGCATTATCTAGTCCCCTTATGTTACATCTTTAGTGTCACCATAATAAATATTCAGTTTCAAGCGCCTTAAAAGGGCCTGTTCACACGACGTCCGTTTTCTGTGCTGACCTGATCGGTACGCTCCTGCACTAAAAATGCATCCCAATGTATCCCTATGTGTTTTATGGGCTACAGTTCTCACGTTCGCAATCCGTTCAGGTTACGAAAAAATACTGCATGTCACATTTTGTCTGGTCAGGAAACGAAAAACGCATCAAAAACGCACTGCAGCGAACATACTGACAGCACCACTCCAACTGGAACGCATCAAAAACGCGGCAAAAACACATAACACCGCATCTGCAGCTGATCAGGACCTGAAAATCATGTGAACAGGCCCTAAAACAAAAACAAAGCTAAAACAGGATACATTACAGACTTTGATCATGTACCTCTAGAGTGCCTCTTTTGGATGGGTTTAGCACCAGAAACCGTTTGAGAAGGTTTTCACAGTCTGTGGACATGTAGAAGGGAATTCGGTACTTCCCCCGTAGTACTCTTTCCCTTAATTCCTAGAAAGAGAAAAACGATTCATGATTTTTTTTTAAATTGTACTTAAACATGCAACTGTAGTGAACAAAGTTATCAAAGTAACATTAAAAGGAGAACTATGAGGTGAGTGCTTTTCACTTTGATACATATTAGCAATAACAGTGCGTAGTTGCCAATTTCAGGTTGAAGCTATGCGAGTTGGGTTCCCCCTGTGCGTTCATTATCAGTGTTAAGAGTGTTAAAGGAGTGTTAAAGGAGAACTATGAGGCGAGTGCTTTTCACTCACCTCATAGTTCTAGCCGACCTGTGACCATGAGACTGTCACAGGTCGGCTCAGTAGATCGGAATGACGGGAGGACGCTAGTTTGTGTCCTCCCGTTACCCTAAGGAGAACTATGGGGAAAAGCCTTAACCCCATAGTTCTCCTTTAAAGTCTAAGGAGCCGGCTGGAGAATCTTTGTACGATCAGAGTCAGCAGCCAATGAGCTGCCCTGCTCTGATCCGATATTCTGACAGGTGCTGGCGTCACCTGTCAGAATACAATTTAAACAGCGGTGATTCCTCAATCGACACTGTTGATGGAGGAATCGCGTCAACTTTTCTCATTGAACCCACAGCTTGAACGCAAACAAATTGATAGGTATATGGCCAGTGTGTGAGTAATAACAGTGGGCTGTGACTCAGGGGCAAGCTCATCAATCAATGACTGTTGCGACTGAGACTCAGACAGAATCCCAACAGCTCATGGTTCAGAAGCCACAAGTATATCAGATACAGAAAATGTGGGAGAAGGCACAGGAGCACACTTGTGGTCTCTATGGTCAGAGTCGAAGAATAATGGACTTATTGGGTCAAAGTCTTGCATGACAGCAGTAAAAACCTCAGCCAAAATGGCAGAAGAACCAACAACACCAGATGGAACTAAAGTGCATTCCAATGATGGAATAGACTCAAAGCAGAGTGCAATATGATTCCAAGCTGCAGACCTTGGCACTATTAGTAGGTGCACTGTAAGCTGCGCCATGGCCATTGAGCTGGGGCCACCCTCTAGGGCTGGTTCACGCCATATGCAATGCGTTGCATGCATGCACTATTTTTTGCAATTTCACCAGAATGCAGGGTATTGCTGTACCACAGGTTCTAGTGTGGGCGATCACACTGCAGGCGGGAGGAGTGTCTGGGGTGACAATGACACGAACGGCACCACCACGCCCCAGAACGCGGGAGGCTTAGTTTATGCGATCCAGTGCGTTCCGTGCAGTTTGACTGGAGTGTACCATTAATCTCCTTGACTCCATATTTTTGGACCCTATTTAAGCGAATTATGTCACTCACACCTGGATACTAAAAGCACATTCTGAAGCTACCATATAGTGACGGTTATACAAACCTTGGGAAAAGAGTTTCAAACAAGTCACTTTTATTCTGTAGGGGCAACACAGCCTGACTGATGCAACACAACCATATTGACATACAGAATCCAGTGAACATTTAGTAGGTCAAATAACCTTTTTGTACTGGATAGATATTTACTTGTAGGAAATTAAAATACTAACAAATCACAATGCTTTGCCATCACTGGGTGTGGTATGTCTAGAACCTACTGGGGTATTATATAAAAGGAGCACTTCCAAAATCACATTTAAAAAGGAACTTTGCGTAAGAGGCTGCAATTGACCTATTTCTGTAAATGCCAGTGGCATGGCTGGTCTACTTCTCTAATAGTTTTAATAGCATAAGCCAATAACCTAGAACAACTACACCAGAAGCTCTGATTTCACTCCGACGTCACTTGCCGAATATGCAAGTTGTCAGTCATTGACTTAAAGTACTCACATTGCATACAGCCAGGAAACATGGATTTTCAAAGGTAGGTCAGTAAAGACCACCCACAGAGTTCTATGTTAACTGCAGCTCTTGATTTGCGTCAGTTTCTTTTTAAAGGGGCTATCACGAAAAACAGACATTGATCACCATACACCTGACCCAGGGCACCGACTCATTGATTTAGCCTGGATTCACACCTTGGCGTAGCATAGGCACGTTTTTTAGCACGTTTTTCCATTCAGCGAAACACGCGTTTCACTGGCGGTATGATTTTTTTCCCCTTTATTTTCTCTAACTTTCAGAACTTCCCGCCGGTTCCGCTCCCTTCCAAGCGACGCGGCCCCTTGCAAGAGACGGAACCCAGAAGTCGGCAGCCGCTAAAGGACAAAGCGCGGAATGCGGACAAGGTAAGTGCTACGCTGTATTCCCGTGTGTGGCTCGGGGTTACCGCTTTGTTTACCCAGAGCCACAATTGGGAATATGAATGGAAACTCGCAGAAAAACGCCCCAAAGAAGCTCCTGTACTTGTTTGGGCGTAGGGCGTTTTTCAGCGCGCTTCCACGGTCTGAAATACGCCCAGGTGGGAACCATGCCCATAGGGAAGTATGGCATTTCACTGTTTGATCGTTTTACAGCTCGTCGATCAGCGCTGTAAAACGCCCAGGTGTGAACCTGGCCTTACATCTGCTAGACCAGCTATGACAACAGCCACTTGAGGGCTTGAAAGTTCAGCTGGGAGCGGACATCTGCACAGACCTTATTCATACCCTTTATTTAAAGGGTAAAGTCACGTTCCATTTTCCCCTTTGTCCTGAAAACAGTACATATCAAGTTTCTGCAGTCACTCCTGATATGTTTAATCCCTGAGACCCATCACCATTCTTGTTGCCAGTCCACAAATCGCACCTGGTTTATACTTGTATTGATAGTACTAAATAAATTCCTTTATTGAATTAATATTTTACTCCTTTAAATGCAGACCAAGCGGTCAAGCTAAAGTGACAGTGACAGGGGGCTGCACAAACTATACCACACTGGCGGTTAGCCTCTACTTATATTGTTTAACCCCTTAGTGACCGAGACCTTTTTTTCTTTTACCCATTATATAATCCACATTTTAGGCCTGCAAATTACTTCAACCACCCAAACATTATATATGTTCTGAAAGCCAAGACCCTGTAAAATAAAATGTTGCCAGTTTAAAATGTTTATGTTGCAGGATATTAGCGCAACGTATTATCAAACCCAAAAATGTAGGGGAAAATGCCCTTTAGTGCCCCAAAACACAATACCCATTTTTTAAAATAAACTATAAAAGATGAGGTTACAACGAGTAAATAGATGCTCAGGTAAAAAATTGTGTGCGTCCTTGAAACTGCGACAAAATTCAGTAGCCCCAAAAGACCATAGATGATGCTTTAAAAGCCTCCACAGGTCATCAGTTTACCGGCCCGGAGAAGCGATCTTTTGTAACCCTATTGTAAAGCCAACTGTCGGCTTTACAAGTTTAAACAGAGTCCCAGCAGAGAGTTTGTTTAAGAGGGCCCGGGTGCCAGTGACGCACTATGGACGTCACTGGCCACTAAGGGGTTAAACCTTTTTCCTACAGAAAAAAAAAAAAACGTTGCTATACCAGCGAAAAATAGTAGGCTTTAATCTGTGTGATGCTTATTTTAGGTCCATCTAAAATGTATTAGTCCAACTAAGGCTAACCATTTCTTATGATTGCCCCCATCATAAGACGTGAAAAAAATAGATCTACTAAGCTAGGTAACAAATAAGACTTGGAAGCTGCGCAGCTTCTCAGCATGTTTTGTTAAATCAATTGTACTGGGAAATGCCATTCCAAAGAACATAAGATCTGATGTCTACCACTGACATTTGTATTACGACATTAGGGTGCACTATGTACTTGAATGCAATTGTGGCTCCTCTGTAAAAATGCTGCACGGGCTTTACAGCCTCCTTTTTAAAACAGGACTAAGATGATTATACCCGTCTTCTAAGACTGCATGAATGAATGACATTACCACCTTGTAGGCAACATGCATTGAATGATGCAACAAAGTTAATTACATTGGTATAGATCAATTTGAAGCTCACTCCCTCAGATGGAGAACCCAAGTAACTAGCACACTCAAAACGCCAACAGGTCTGTTCTCTTTTGTACTGCAAACTAATAGAAACAGTTTAGAGATGACTGAGTGTGGGCTGAAAGTGAAAGTCATCACTTATTACTAGGGATGCACCGATACTAGTATCGGTGCCGATACCAAGTATTTGGGTGAGTAGTCGCCCAAATGCTCCGATACCTAGAACAAGTACTTTCTGTATCAGGAAGCCGGGCAGCGCATCATTACACGCTGCCCGGTTTCCTGATTGGCCAGGAAACGACTCCATGCTCTCTCGTCACTTGTGATTAAGAGAGCATGGAGCCAACTTCCCGGCCAATCAGGAAGCTGGGTAGCGTGCAATGAAGCGCTGCCCGGCTTCCCGATTGGTCACGAAGCTAGCAAATTCGGCAGCCGGGCGCCGTGTAATGATGCTGCGCCCGGCATTCCGATTGGCTGGGAAGCCGGCGTCATGCTCCCTCGTCATCTCATGAATCATAATATTAAGAAAGTGACCTTAAAGCGTTAGTTTGTATTGCTTTAGAAAAAATGTGACCTGTCCCTTTAAGAAAAAGTATCGTTAATTAGTATCTGCGAGTACTTGATCAAAAGTATCGGTACTCGGTCTTAAAAAAAGTGGTATCGGTGCATCCCAACTTATTACCTACTGCCCATTATGTCACTACTGTGTCCCTGCAGAGCTGTAGTAACGTAGTGGCCATGAACCTAACCATAGCATACAGCAGGGGAAACCGGCATCCTACCCATTGAAGTGAGCTGGATGCTGAAGGATCTTTGGCTGGTGTAGCTCAACAACGGATTACAGATCGAAGTTAACTCCTGCCGGACTGCAAAGTATGAGAACTCTCTTTATCTGTCAATCAAGCCGCTTCAAAGTGCATCACTGTTGCCTTCCCGAGCTGGTTACTAAGTTTAGTGCCCACCAGGGACACTGCAAGTATCTAATGGACATCCTCCAACACTGCAAAAAATTATAAGTTTACCTGCTTCTCTTTCTTGGAGAGATTCCCAGTGAGAAGAACATAAGCATATAAGAAGCCACATTAATGTGAATAGTTCTAGAAGAATGTCATCAATATAAATTATCAAATCCAAAGCAGGCCAACTAAACACACCTTTAAATTTTGTCCATCAAAGGGTAAAGATCCGCTGACCAGAGTGTAAAGAATAACTCCTAAGCTCCAGACGTCCACCTCAGGCCCGTCGTACTTCTTCCCCTGGAAGAGCTCTGGAGCTGCATAAGGTGGGCTCCCGCAAAAAGTGTCCAGTTTGTTGCCAACAGTAAACTCGTTACTAAACCCAAAGTCCGCTATTTTAATGTTCATATCTGCATCCAGTAAGAGGTTTTCTGCCTGCAATATGAAGAAAATGGTCATCGTACAGAGGCAAGCTTGACATTCACACAAGCAAATTAATTATTATTTAATGTTTATTGAGCTCAAACAGTTGCGCGGGAATATAGAGGTATACGAATAAAAAACAACAGTAACAATATGCATTTGGAATCATCCTTATAAACCTATGCAACCTAAAAAAGTGTCTCAAGTCCTTGTTACAGGCATGTGTTATGTGACCTGATACAAAGAGGTGGACACTAGATGTAGTAGTTATGACATTTTGGCCAGAGTAGGTTAGTCTGAGCTTAGGGTGAAAGTTACAACATGGGTCACATAATTTAAGGAATTTGAGGGAACAGTTTCTCTTTACATACATAACCAACTAATGATTTCTACTATGCTACAGCAGGAGAAGTTGTTTCATTCATTTAATGGCTTTTACTTCACGGACCACAGTGTGTTTCTTCTATGAGGCTTGTCTCCTAGCTTAGAGATTGGGGTAGACAAGCCCCTAGGAAGCCATTGGGGTGGTACTCTGCAAGCATAGCCGGGAGACTTTCGGCACAAGATGTCAAATAACCAAAGCCAGGCCCGTTGAAACTCAGCTCCTGGCTTATCTGACAAATCAGCACCTACTGCAGCCTCTCACCTTGTGAAATGTCACAAAGTTATGTTACAACATTGCATCACTGGGAGAGAAGTGACAGCGGAAATGCTTCCTCCTGCCTGCAAAATACTGATGGCAGCTCAGCCTAAGCAAAATTAAGGGGTATGCACCAATACCATTTTTTCGGTATCAAATACGAGTAACAATTTTTTTTTTCCCGTACTAGCCGATACAGAATACCGATACCAGAAGGCGTATAATGACTTTGCCACCTGGCTTCCTCATTAGCCGGGCAGCATGTAAAGACTCGCCACCCGGGTCACCGATAACGAGGGAAGCAGTCTCCATGCTTCGTCACCATTGGCATTCTGGCCAATCAGGAAGCCGGGAGCCGTGTAATGACTCATGCGTGATTGGCCAGCTTCTCGACCAATCAGGAAGCCGGGCAATATCTTTGTCACCAAGTGGCATGGGAGCATAGAGCCGGCTTCCCGGCCACTCAGGAAGCCCAGGCAGCATGTAATGACTCATTGCCCAGCTTCCTGATACCGGAAGCTCAGGTATCAGTACGAGTACTCGGCCAAATACTCAGCATCGGTATATCCCTAAAAATTACTTAAATTAAGTTTTGTTTTTTTAATATTTGGAGAAGAAATCTCCTCTGGCTACAAATATTGACTAAAGAAACAAATAATAAAAGACACAAACATCAATGAAAAGAAGTTTGCTTGACTTACCTTAAGATCCCTATGAACAATGTGTTTTTGATGACAGTACTGCACAGCAGACACAATCTGCAAAGGAGAAAAAAAACAAAAAAGCACGTTGCATTATTATTTTTACAAAAACCAGACACGGACTGCAAAGGGCAATTCCAGACAACTGGAGCCAGGCTATTCCACTGACATTTTACCAGCACTCCCCTGCCACATCAAGCGACAACATTTGGCGTCAACTTTGTCAAGAATTAGCAGGGTAACAGTGTCCCTTCAAGCCCAACCTTGGAATTTATTCCACCTATATAACATTAATGTATTCTCTGGGTCTCTTTTCAATCTATGTAATAGCTGAATGGGTAATTGCTGTTAAACAGACCTGAACTCTGGAAGCTGAGCCCCAAAAGGCAAGCAGGAAGAAACAGACTATTCACCAGTATTGTCAGTGGTCCCTGCAGCTGATGTCTTCCCATTATTGATTTATCATGCATTGTTCTGCACTGTGTTCCTAGGTGGAGGTGTTCACCTTGGTAGAGGCACGGCTTTGCTTCCTCATGTCCCGGTTTCCAAAAAGGAGGAGATCTGTGAGCAGCACAGTAGTGACATAACCAAATCTCATGCCAAAGTGTAATGACGCACTGCCCAACTTCCTGATACAGGAAGTATCGAGCTAGGCATCGGAGCATTTGGGGCGAGTACGAGTAGTCGCCCAAATACTCGGCATCAGCACCGACACTAGTATCGGTACATCCCTACCAAGTGTGTACAAAAAAAAAAGTAACTCTAGAAGAGCTTATGTAAGAGAATATTGCGGCTGCCTGCAATCCTAATGTTTTCATTTTGCTGCATGTGCAGATGCAGGGGAATAACTCACACAAAGCACGCGGTTTGTTAATCATGAACATTGGAGATTAAATATATTAAATTGTGAGTAAGGCGTGCCCCCTTCCAGTTCATAATCTACTGGATTCATAAAAAAAGTTCTGATATTGTAAGGAACATGCTACTAAACAAACCAAAGCATTAAAAAAAAAATAATAATAATGAATGATGCACATTGTAAATGACTCACGGCTGCTATTTAAGGAAATACAATAAAATCACACTGAATGACGGTGCAAGTCTGATACGTTGCCTGCAGACACTCATGTTATTTTTTTTTTTTCTTTGGTTGAGGAGGAAGAAGGGGGGGAATGTATATGCTTTCAATGAGAATTTTCCATATTACCCACCTGCCGGAATTTGGCTCTTGCTTCCTTTTCCTTCATTCTTCCGTGTGCAACCAAATAGTCAAACACTTCCCCTGCAGAGGAAATGAAGAGAAAAGCGAATATGAAACAGAGAAAGAATCTGATCTACTGTATTACTAAACATGAACACAGGCTCCCTTCTCAATGGGACTTAAAGCACCACTCTAGTCAAACCTAGATCTTCATTCAAAGGTTAAACCATGGTCAGGTTTTATTTAGGGCCTGGGCCAAAGGGCTCTTGTGTCAAACGGGTTTTGCGTTCCCATGCAAATCTATGGGGACAAACAAATCAGCTTGAAGCAGGTCAACTGTGCCAGTCAATTAATTCTGAATACACTCAGAAGCTTCTCAAACGGATATCAAATGTATATTTACCAGCTCAAAGCACAACAGCACAGGCCCTTTAGGGTCCATTCACACCATCTGCGTTGACCAATGTTTCCAGCGCAGCACCAACACAACACAAAGCAATTTGCCTCGTCACGGTTGGGCTCAGTTCACACCACCACGTTGCAATGCGATTGCAGGGGTGAGCGCTGAAAAAGTACGGAATGCAGGGGTTTTTTTTTTCACAGCAGCGGGATGCAACACGGGAACAACCGCCTCGCACTTTGGGTGGTCAGCAAGACAGGAAGTAGGCAAAATCTCAATCAGGGCACTTCGGGGCATGTGTGGGAGAGATCATATAATAGACAGAGGAAAAGGACATACACAAAGTAACGGTACTGTTGTATAACTCACAGGAAAGCGTAGATTGCCAAAAAGACTAAACAGGAAAACTGTCACATACCCAAACTGTACTGTCGGGTTTTGTGTAAGAAGCTTTCATTGGAAACAATAAGCCTAGCTGGTCTTAAAAGCTGTGATCACTCGTTTTGAACTACTAAGCCTGTCCTTAGTAAGAACGTTTGAGGTTACGCCTAAAAAGCTCCATTTTCAGAGCATGACCTTCTGCTCTGGCACTTTCCTCTGTAAAATAAACTTCCTCTCCCTGTACTTCGTTAACACCGCTGACCACATTTACAGAGCACCGCTGCCAAAAACACTCACACACTCCTCTTCTGAGCAGACGCATTTACAAGGGAAACACTATTTCACAAGAGCGCAGCAGAGAACAAAAGTCTGCCGTTTAAAGGATCACTTCTTTTCTACTACGGTCTATAAGAGGCTTGGCAAACCCAAGTACTGCCGCTTTAGAAGAACGGCATGCATTGCCAGTTTCTCAACTGATGCGCAAAATAGAAAGCAGCACAGATATTGATACAGTTTTCATGTGCGGTCTTTGATTTTATCTGTACGAAACTCCAGAAATTAAGCCCCACACAACTGGAAATACATACATGGAGGTTTCACCTGCCAAAGGATTCGGATTTCTGTTGAGCCAATCCTCACACAGCACAGGCAGGTTGCTGACCTGACTTTTTTCTTCTGCTTAAAGAACTCTGGGAAAATCAAAAACGTACCCTTGCAGTGGGGCTACCCATGCACTGCAATGGTTAAGTGCTCGTTTTGTCTAGGGGACTCCAATAAGGTTGATATACCTCACCTGATCCACATTAGATGTGAGAACGCCAAGGGACATTCCATAGCCGGAGTGAAGATGGACAGAAGTGAGCACTGACTGCCATGGGACTGAGGATCAGGCGAGTAATACAGATTAATTCCAGCTCCCTAGACCAAAAGAGCACTCTCAAGGGTGTTTATTACCCCAGACTTTAAGGAAGAACTCCAGGCAAAATTTTTATTAAGTTATACCCATCCGATGCTCCGAGCCTGCTTCTTAGACCGGTCTTTCCAGCCTCTCTCCCCCCTCCGCTGCAGCAGTCTAATGTGTCGTAAATGAGGGCGCTGAGGAACTTTCCAATGCTGCAGCATAGGAGGAGAGAGGTTTCAGGTCTCACCGCTTCAGGCGAGTAGAACTTTTTTAGCACCTAGACAAAAACAAGCAGTTAACCCTTGCAGTGTGGAAGTTCCCTATTAGCACACGTGCATGCTGCAGAGCCTAAACTTAGGAACTGGGGCTGTATTTATAGGACATTTTCCTTCCTTTTTGTGGTGTAACAGTGATTTTTGTACAAATAAATACAACCTAACCTTCTAGAGTGGCCATGGCAAAAGGTATATACCAAAAAAAAAAAGGGGGTGCCAACTGTGTAGGAAGCAGGGCTTTGCTTAACCCATCTAAAATACACTAAAACCTTCATGATTAAAGTGCATCTAAACCCCAAAACAAACATTTAAAGTGACCTTAAACCCTCAGATTTTTTTAAACCAATACTGTAATGCGTGCCTTACTGTAATCCATGGTAGTTTCCTTTCTCTTTGCTGCTCTTCCTTTTAAATCCTCATGTCTTCTCATGCTGGGGGAGAACTTCCCTTTGCAGCTGAGTGCCTCTTCCTGTAGTGCTGGCTCAGGTTGCAAGCCTACACACAGACACCGTGTATCCATTTCAGAGACAAGGCAGTCTGCGGCAAAACAGAAGTTCTGCCCAGCCTGAGAAGAGATACGGATTTAAAAAAGGAAGAGCAGCAAAGAGAAGGGAAACAACCATGGATTACCGTAAGGCACAAATTACACTATTGTTTTATGTTACAAAATCTGAGGGTTTAATGTCACTTTAACAGTCCTTAGAGGCAGTGGCGGAATCAGTTTCCTTTTATTCAAGCTTTTTTTTTTAACCAGATAATCCCTACAAATAACACACTTTCTGCCCCCCAAGTGGCTATACTTATGTCTACACTTCCATAGGGGAAGCAATGGTTGTCGCCAAGGTTAAACTTCAAACACGCCTGCCTTTGTTCATGGGGGATGAAACGATTACTAGTTTACAAAAGGAAGATAACATTGTTTCCTGCTTCCAGGCGTGACAAGGAAACTGTCACCAGGGATTTTCTGTACTTGCTGAAAATGTTCTTAGCTAGATAAAAAATAAAGACGACAACCATTGCAACCACCACCTCTAAGGACTGGTAAGCTACAAGCTACAACATATAACACTTTTATTCTCCCTGTGCTTGCATATGTTTCCTCCTGGTACTTGGGTTTCCTCCCACACTCCAAAAACATGCTGGTTAATTGGCTCCTCTCTAAATTGGCCCTGTGTGCATGCGAGATATGGACCTTAGATTGTAAGCTCCTCGAGGGCAGGGACTGAGATGAATGAGCAATATGTAAAGTGCTGCAATAAATTGTCAGACTTATAAATAATAGTAATAATAATTTTGGACTTGAGATTAGTGATCCTTTAGGGCTAGTTCACACCAGATCTGTAGTGCGATGCATTTTGCCGGGATTTTACAGCAATTTTTTAAAGCTTAAAATGGGTTTCAGGTGCAGTCCAGTGCGTTTGCATGTGTTTTTGATGCGCTCCATTTCAATCAGGTGCAGCTAAAATGGGACAAGCAGTATTTTTTCTGACTGCTTCAGAACGGACTGCTCACAGTTCACCAAAAATCCCATTGGAAAGCATTGTGACGCGATTTTAATGCAGCTGCCAAGTGGAACGGACTGCATCACAACTGCATCTGGTGTGAACTTGCCCTTAAAGTGCAATGTCTATCCACCAGAACCCCTTTATCTACAACAAGCTGTCTTCTACAAAAGCCCAAGCACAGCCTGCGTCAATGTACTTACCGCCACTTGCATATTCCATTATCAAGTAGAGTGTTTTTTCAGTTTCAATAACTTCAAATAATTTAACTGCACGGGAGAGAAGAGGGAAATACATGACATGCATTTATTTTTTTTTTACTATTGGTCTGCAAAGTCAGTTCAAATAAACAGAGTGTTGCACAACACCAGATCAAGCGTTTCCAGCTGTTTAGAGGACCAAAACATAGGAAACAAGCAATCTCTTCTCCCAGGTCTCCACGACATTAAAGAATCCAGGCAAAGGGAGGGAGAAAAAAAAAAAAAAAATTGTTTGCCGGCAGCAATACAGAAGACAAAAGCAAAAATCTGCAGCATCCGGGGACTTAACAAAAACGAAGGGAAATTATGAGTAAGGGGTTTTAATTAATCCCCGATGTTTTCAGAATGGGATTTCCAGGAAACACTGTACACAAATAAGGCCATAAACCACGCTCACTACATTAGCATTTAAGAACAAAGGCAGCTGCATATTGAACACATGTAGAGGGGAACTGTCCGGAAACCGAACAAGTAACTTGGTGACTACATATAATAAAAAAAGGCAAAATGTGTAGTAACCCCTGCAGCCAATCCCAAGTCATTGTTCACCGATCTGATCACAAAAACTAAAAGTAAATCTGACCATTTGTTATACACTGCATGCTGCTGTTGCTCACAATTAATGTGTTAAATATTTGTCATCACCCATTTGTTCCTTGTTGCATTGCCGTACTGCTGACCTCCTGTAGTCAGTTGTGGTGGCTACAGAAGGTCCTGTAGACCAGTGGTGGCTGTATGACATTTCTCAGGACAAGTTCCTGATCATGACAACAGCTTACCATGCCCGGGTAATGTGTGAAACAGTTACATGTGCTTGTGCATTGCCACCCATGCTTCTGATAGAGACTACATTTGTAGTCTCTATTTGTATTTGGAAGGGCCTGCATCAAGAAATTCATGGCAAGTCCTGCAGGTAATATTCTTTATAAAAGCTATTGTGAATGAAAAAAAAAAATAGTGTAGGGCAGCGTACGGCCGCATAGTCCCATAGAGAAGGATAGGGGCTGCGTACTTATCACACGCAGCACCTGTCCTTCCCGGGAGCTGCCCGATATGGTCGTGCACACAGCACGGAGCTGTACGTGGTGGATGATTCTCGTGTGATTGAGGCCTTAAGGTGCCCATACACTAATCTTGCGAGGGCCGGGTTTCCGATGACCGCAATGCTGAACGGGCAGTGCGCGCATGTGCACACCGGCCCGTTCGGCATTTGTCTCCCGAGCATCATTCAAACTAGCCGAAAATCGTATGATTTTCGGCAGGTTTTCCAACATGCTCCTTAGACAAAAGACGTGCAACAGTACAGTAGAAACGGTCGCACGCCTTCATTCACACTGCACGATTCTCGTACGATCGTAGGATTTCGTACGAGAATCGTGCAGTGTATGGGCACCTTAAGAGACACCAAGGGTTTTCCATCATAAATTTAGCAAACAAACGAGCCCCCCACTGTGCAAGCAAGGTTACAGTACTTGGGCAAGTCCAGTATTATGGTTAGGCCTGTCCTAAAACTGCCAGCGATGGCTTTGAGTAGTGATTGCTGAACAGATGAAACAAAAGGATTCCTATGGAATAAGCTACACAAGAATTATAAAGCAGCAATCAAAGCATACACAATTATGTGCAACTGGAGCAGCTGAAAATACAGAAAAAACCCATTTCATCCATTTAGTGATCAATTTTCTTGATCGGCTACTAATAATTGCCAGACTAAGAGGTAAAGGAAAATGAGATTCAGAACTTGTGACTTCAACGGAAGCTCCCATTTTCTATTCAGAAATATTCCCATTAAATTTCTAATCACATGCCCATATAACCATCACCATTCAATACACAAAACTTGTTATCAAAATAAGAAGAGAAGCCAAAACAAAGATGGAAAAGACCTTGGATTTCTCAAACATGAGCTCCATTAAGCTCAGACACTCAAAACAAAAAATAGAATCTATATAGAATCAGAAAATCCTTTTATTTGAAAAGAACATTTTCAGTATTTGGTTGTTTTCTAAATTGGAGAATATTGGGGCTTGTTCAGAGATACAGTATATAAAAGAACATTTGTTAAAAACGGTCCAATATGTTCCCTGCAATAGAGTGTTGCCTCCATTATGTATTACCTGATCTTTTCCCCTCGTTGCTGCACACAGAATAAATCTGGCAATACACTTGGCATTTAACAAAAATTTGAGTTCTGACGGACCACCCAGCTCAACAAAAGTTCATATGTATATTTTTTTGAATCATCCTTTGTTGAAGGAGCCGCGGGTCCTGTGGACTGCTGAATGCAACAGCCGGCAAGGAGGATTCCTTCATTTATGCTGTTTAGCATGAATGAGGGAACTGATTAATTCCCCTCGTTCAGCCAGGTTAAACCAGAGAAATATAAAAAGGTGTAAGGCTAGCTTAACCTCTTGCCGTCCGCCCGTAGTAAAAAAACGGACGGACGGCACTGCAGCACCGAGACGGAATAAATGTCAGTTAAAGTACCGCAGCGCTGAATACTGAAAAATGGCCTGGATGGGAAGGGGGTTTAACACCGCGGATGTCAACTGGTTAAACAGTTACACAGGAGACTATAATTAATAGAAGGGGGAAAAAACAAAACCTGGGACAAAGAGAATATAATGTCCATGAAAGGGAGGGGGGGGTAGGTGTTGGGTTGATGCCACGGATGCAGTGATACCGTTTTTTCGGTATTGTGTACAGGTATTTTTATTTTGCTACTTGGCAATTCAGAGTACTAATACTGGTACTTCTGCTACCGTGGAGCCGGGTTCCCGAACATTTAGGAAGCCGGGTGGCGTGTCATTGATTGCCCAGGAAGCCGGCTCCATGCTGTTTGGCCGAGAAGCAGGCTGTTTAGCCAGCTCGATGTTGATTAACCGGAAAACCAGCTTCCCGGCAAATCAGAATTAAGCCGGCTTCCCGGCTAACCAGGAAGCCGGGAGGCTGGTCATTACCCACTGCCCGGCTTCCTTATTGGCCCGGAAGCCGGCTCCATGCGGATCAGCTGGGAAACCAGCTCTCGACTAATAAGCATCGAGCTGGCCAAACAGCACAAAGCAAGCTTCCCGGCCAACCTGGAAGCAAGTCATTACCTGCCACCCGGCTTCCTGAGTGGTCCGTAAGCAGGCTCCATGTTTCCTCAGGACACTACCCTTCAGAGGAAATGTCCCTCTAACCGGAAGTTATAGTTTCAGGGAAGGCATTGGAGCATTTGGGTGATTTAGTATTAGTACCGATACTAGTATCAGCAGAGCTCTAGTTGATACCATACAACAGAAAATAACACATTTTCATTAAGTACTAAAGCAGGCAACTGATCCTCTATTGATTTTAGCTGCCCAGTTACAGGGACAAAAGGTATTTAAAACTGGAATGGCAGCTTGCATCAAAGGATGTACATAGAATCCGGCACAGCTCAGTTCATGTCATGTAGCAACACTGAAGTACACATGCAGAAACTCACCTATATTAGGATGATTTAAAATCTTCATTATTCGTACTTCCCTGAATAGCTGGAAGAAAAAAAAATACATTCAAAAATACAGAATGATTGAATTGAGAAATACACCCGGCATTGCAAAAATATTAGGCGCGTCAGAAATCCCCTGTTTGTCATGAAGTGGAATGAGAGAAAGCAAAAATGTCACTGGCTATTTACCAGCCTGACACACACTGGCCAGATTTGATCACAATTTGTTCACTAGCTTGGAGCGGTGACTACTTTACAATACACACAGGGACCATGGGGACAAAAGTAGCCCCCCTCCAGAAGGAAGGACAGTGTCAGCAGCAATTCAGAGATGATTTGAGGATCTACAGCCGAGTGACACACATATAAGATACATTTATGTCAATATTTAAAAAGGTACCGGAATGTATTTAAGGTTTAACGCCCGAGTTTAGTGTCACTTTAAAAGGCATGGTGTACAATCATATCATGATTCCCTTTTCCTTAAAAACAAAGAAGGGTTTTTATTTTGCTTGCCATGAGTAGAGAGGAGATAGTTAAGGTACTTGAATGTATTTTTAGGTTTAACTCCTGAGTTTTGTCACTTTAAAAAGGGACCCTGTCACCAGACCATTTATTTCAACAACCTTCCTATAAGCTTATCGTTGCATTTACGTCAGACACCTGGCTTATATAACAGGGAAATACAATGAATGAGCGATATTCCAGTAACCCAAAGCAGCCAATTAGATTTCACCATTTATCAGCTCAGAACAATGAAAGATGTGATGACTGCATGTTGTGCTTTGCAGCAATTTGCCTTATAAAATAGGGTTATGTTTTGGGTTTAGTTTCCTTCTACATCAGACGAGAATTCTCATGTCACACAAGCTATAAAATTCCGAGCCGCGCATTCCCTCGCACTGAAAGGAAACAAGTCTTACATGAGAGCAGCATTCTTCTCAGTAATTATAAAAGGACAAATGACATTCACATTGTAAAAGAACTACACAACCGGGCTAAATTGGGCTCTAAATTTAGAACAAAATTATCATCTCCATTAAATGTCAGCCGATTGATACAAGATCTAAATTATAAATGAAATGCCTGGCTTCCCATCCCTCCCAGCAGCCTGAGAGCTAGCACAGCTACAACCTGTGAGAGAGCAGAGGAAGCTGTGTATGGTGACCGGGCCCTACTTCCTGCGACGTGGAAATAAAAGGAAATATGGACACCGTGGAGTTTATCCGTTCAGTTCTCTCCTCTACATTGGTGGTAGAAAGTGGTGCATATAACAATCTCCGTCTTAAACTATCCTGTCCCCAATGGCAACAGCTCTACTGTGCGATTTCACTGCAAAATGAACAGTGTTGTCGCCCAATTAAATAAAGCTATTAAAACTAGGGATGCACTAATACCATTTTGTCGGTACCAAGTACCGATACTGGTACTTCTGGTAGCATAGAGCTGGCTTCACGGCCAATCAGGAAGCCAAGCGGTGTGTCATTACCCACCGCCCAGCTTCTTGATTGCCCGGGAAGCAGACTCCATTCTGTTTGGCCGGCTCGATGCCGATTGGCCGGGAAGCCAGCTTCCCATCCAAACAGATCTGACAATATGGTGACATGACCCCCACCCTGCAGGCACCTTATTCCCCTCACATAGATCCTTAGCAGCAGTCATTATTGTACCAGTCCCTCGGCCAGTTGGGCAGACACGGCTCTCCAACCTCTCCCGGATCTGCTCACGGGATCGGCCCTCAACCTGCTGCTGCGCAGACCGCCCAGCGTTCTCATTCAGAAATTCTGTGCATGCGCAGTAGCAGGCTGAGGGCCGATCACATGGGTGCTGTGCAAACCAGAGATGTGGGCAGATCCCGGAGAGCGGTGTCTGCCCAGCTGGCCGAGGAACTGGTATGGTAATGACTGCTGCTAAGGATCTATGCGAGGGGAATGATTTGTCTACAGGGTGGGGTTCATGTCGACATATCAGATTTGTTTGCCCGACTCGACACTGATTGGCTGGGAAGCCGGCATGGAGCCAGCCTCCCGGCTCCATGTTCCCTTGTGGCACTGCCGGTCAGGAAATCTCCCACTGATCGGAAGTTCCAGTATCAGGAAAGGCATCGGAGCATTTGGGCGAGTACGAGTTTTACCCCCCCCCCCACCCCCCCATTGAAATTAGCAAAACCACTGTGTTTTTGCCATAATTAGTATACACAGAATTCTTACACATTATGGCACACTTACCTTACAAGTGTGCTCCTTTTCAGAACTGTGTGATGCATCTTCTGTCCCCTCCAGGTTCCCAGGCATCCTCTTCGGTCATTTGGTGCCCACTGATGTAACTTCTGCGCATGCGCACAAGAGCTACAGCCTCCCTGGCATCAGGCTGATTGACGGCATTTTAGAGATGGCAGAAGGAGACCTTGCAGGTCTTCTACCAAAAATCTCTACCTCCTAGCAATTGTTTTTAAACTTTACTTCCATATTAAATTATAAAAAGGGGCAAACTTTTCTAATAAGTTACACCGTTATGATATATGGTGACATGTCGCAGCCGAATTGCACTAACGTTTGGAAGTGTGTGTATATTTAATCTATAGACACGGCCTTAAAATTGCAGGATCACAATTTCTACTTCCAAGGAGACTTTTATGTGAAACAATGATCTAGTGTCTGCTGAAGGAACGGCTTCTGCCTGCCAGACCTTCACCACTGAATCATCCCATCCTGCCCACACTGGTAGTTACCAAAACAACACCTTCTGTTTCCTCACTTCAGTGTAAGAGGATGATTACTAGCTCAGAGAAAAGAACAGCTCATCACAATCCCATCTTACCACACACAACAAGCCTATTAAAAAAGGAGAATAAGTGCAGGAACACTTCTGAATCATATCAACTGGCAGGTAGGGAAGAGACGATAAAGTGGCGCTGAAAGTTCTCAAACCTGCTATCAATCACCAACAAAAGCCACAGACAGAAAACAGGGGATGGATGTGTCTGCACAAATTTCACTACAAATTAAATAATGACACTAAACTCAGGAGTTAAATCTTAAAAATACATTCAGGTACCTTAAAGTGACATTAAAAAGGCAAAAAAAAAATAAAAATTCCCTCCCCCCAATGTTAATGTCAGCACTTACCTTAAATGATGTCTCTTAATCCGATCTTCTTTCCTGTCGTTTTCATCTTTCCCTCTAGCGGTGCGGCGGGTGTCCAATCCAGCGCTGACTCCTCTGTCCTTGCAGGCACTTCCGATCCAGCGGTGTCTGCATGCGGGTACACACGTCCATAGACTTACCTTGTGTCTCTGCTCGTCTCCCGGCCGAGAATCCGAACTGCGCATGCCCCCCCCTCAACTTTTTGCCTATATCTACTGCTTGCTAGCAGTAGCTATAGGCAAAAAAGCAAAACAAAAACGGAGGCTTTAGAACCCCTTTAATAGGATTCTGCATGGAGAAAATAATGTGGTGCGGACAATGTCCTTCCTTCTGGAGAGGGCTACTTTGGTTCCCCATGGTCCCTGTGGGTGTTGTAAAGTAGCCACCGGTTGTTAGTGCCAGGCGGGCTGGTCTGAGTATTTCAGCAACCGCTGATCTACTGGTATTTTTATACACAACCATCTTTAAAGGTTTACAGAGAATGGTCCAAAAAAGAGAGAATATCCAGCGAGCGGCAGCCCTCAGGGCAAGAATACCTTGTTGATGTCAGAGGTCAATGGGCAGACTGGTGGGAGATGATAGCAAGGCAACAGTAACTGAAATAACCACTCGTTACATCTGAGGTATGCACTGCAGAATACCATTTCTGAACGCACAACACATTGAACTTCGAAGCTACAGCCACAGAAGACCACACCGGGTACCACTTCTGTCATCTCAGAACAGGAAACGGAGGCTACAGTTTACAAGGGCTCACCAAAATTGTAAAAAATAGAAGATTGAAAAAGCATTGCCTGATCTGATGAGTCTCGATTTCTGTTGCGACATTCAGATGGTAGGGTCAGAATTTGATGTAAACAACATGAAATCATGGATCCATCCTGCCTTGTATCAACGGATCAGGCTGGTGGAGCTTTGCATCAAGGATGTGCAGCCGACAAATCTGCAGCAACTGTGTGATACTATCACGTCAGTATGGACCAAACGCTAAGGAATGTTTCCATCACCTTGTTGAATCAATGTCACAAAGAATTAAGGCAGTTCTGAAGACAAAAATGGTCCAACCCGGTACTAGCAAGGAGTACCTAATAAATTGGCCAGTGAGTGTGAGCACGCACACGGTCCCGCGCAGTGACCACTCACCCCTCTGCTCCAGCTGTGGCATGTCCATCAGCATCCTCTCATCCAATGCAAGTGAATGGATGTGAAGATGTCATGGGTCCTTAGATCGCTGGAGCCGGGGGAGAAGAGGCTGAGGGGACCAGTCCTAGCAGCCAGACAGGACCAAGGATCGTCTGAGAATATCTTTCTAGACCAAAACGAGCATTTAACCCTTGCAGTACAGCAACTCAGTACTGCAAGCTCCACTGCAAGGGTTAATTTTTAATATGCCCAGAGTTCTTCTTTACATAAAAATTCTGTGTGTTCCAGCTCTTTGTATATGTTGCTAACCTTCCTCACAGCAGATGAACCATTTGGTGCTTATTTAGAAACGCAAACATGATTGTTGACAGTCCATGGAAATAGAACCACGGCTCCAGCATGAAGATTATGTAATCTCACTAGTAGCCATATAATTTGTTGACGTACACTGATCATACGAAAAACATTGCTCCCTCATGAATAAAACATTTTCATGGAGAGATTGCAACAACTGTTGGCGTCACTTGGGAACTTGATATTGCTTTGGCCAAAAGGGAACTAAATTTGAAGAACAATCCGTGTTTTCATAAATAGGACTCATTTGCTGAAAATCTCCTAATCTAATAATTGATCTAGAGCAAGCTTTTCCACATTACCTCACTTCCTGCACTACCCTATGTTCTGGAAATCTGCTCGGTCAGGCAATACGAGATGAACATCTCATCAAATATTAAAGAGACAATAAAGGAAGGCTGAAGACTAGAAGTGATTGCCTGCACATCTATTCCCAAATGCAACCTTTGAAACATTTTGAGCAGTTGATATTTTCCATTGGCATGAGGCAGCCAATAAATGTTTTTCATAGCACTACTACAATGGCATCAGCAGTGCTTGTTCATCTACGGGAACTATGGGTGCATGGATATCGGACAAAATCGGCACTTCTGCCATAGTTCAGAAAGTGCCATTTTCTGGCCGATACAGCGGTGCATCCATTCTCTCCTCCCTGCTGGGTGCTGCTTCGTTTCCCAGCGGCGAGGAGAGAAACTGTCACAGGCGGCCGAGCGCTGAGGAAGGAGAGCGCTGCGAGCGGCCGGTGTCTCTCCTCCCACACCGCTCGGCCTCCTATCACAGATCGGCAGAGTAGTGTGTGGGCGGAGACAGCCAGCGCTGTCACAGGAGGCTGAGCTCTCCTCCCTGCACCGCTCGCTCAGCCTCCTGTGACAGCTGTAAAGGAAGGAGAGCGGATACAAGCAGTCAGTGATCAGTGAGTGTTTGTAAATAGTTGACAGAGTAAGGTTACTGTGTCCCCAATTATGAATGAATGAGAAGTGATCTAAATCACCTCCTGTTCATAACATGAGGACAGAGTGTGTTTACTATAACCACAATCATGAATGAAGAGGAACGCTCAGTATAGAGGATTCCTGTTCATTGATAACAGGGGCTGCAGAAAAGAGATTGTGTCCTCAATCTCTTTTTCCATTTTAAAAAAGGCAAATATGAGGGGTCTGTTTAGACCCCTCATATTTCCCCAAAGCCCCTAAAAGTAAAGTAAAGTAAAAAAAGAATAAAAACATTTGAAAAAAAAGTTAATTAAAAAAATATATATATATATTTTAAAAAATTTGAAAAAAAAAGTTAAAATAAACATTTTCGGTTTCGGCCTGACTATTTCGGTTTTGAAATTTTCATTTCGGTGCACCTCTAACGGGAACTTGTCAAATCCCACTATCATATGTAAACAATACAGCCCAACAGCAGGAACCTCAAGGTGCCCACAATTACCTTTGCTGCACAGAAATCCTCTTCTGTGTACTCGGGTGTACAATGTCCTTGCCTTTAGCAGAGACTTGTTTCTAAAGCCATGATCCAACCACTGACCATCCAAATAGAGAACCTGGTAAAGGAGCTCTCACCGGTTTTTGGGAGGGCAACAGCCTTGTCACTTCAGCAGTGACTCGCAATCAAGGGAAACTCTCATAAACAAGGTTTACAGTGACAAAACAGCAGTTTAGAACAAGTGGGCAAAGTTAGAGAACTTCAGGTTTTAGAATAAACCCTTGCCGTGGTGCTGCCCTTTCACTGCAAGGGTTAACTGCTCGTTTCTCTTTAGGGGGGTCAAATAAAGAATACTCACCAGATCCTCGATCCGTTCTGGCTGCTAGACCAGTTCCCTGCGGCCTCTTCTCCCCTGGGCTACAGGCAATGGATAGCTAGTTAAAGTGGAACTGCATCAAAACCGATTTTGAAAAAACCTACATCAAGTCTGACAAAAGCATGTGGGGAAAAAAAGTGTTACCGTATGGTCTGACCAAGAGACCAAAGTTATGATATTTGGCCATCATTCCAAAAAGTATGTTTTCCGCAAAAACAACACTACGCATTACCACAAGAACACCATTCCCACAGTTACGCATGGCGGTGACAGCATTATGTTGTTTTTTTTCTTCAGGTGGAACTGGAGCTTTAGTCAAGTTCCAAATATCAGTTAAGCTCGACACAAAACCTTCATGCTACACACCACGGTCCAGATCTGGTAATGCAGTGCGTTTTGCCTTTTTTTTTTAGCTTTAAATGGGCTTACAGGTACGGTCCAGTGCGTTTGCATTCGTTTATGCGTTCCAGTTCATTCCAGACCAGAGAAAATTAGACAAGCAGTATTTTTTTTTTTTTGTGTGTGGAATGGAACAGACTGCAGTGGTGTGAACAGAGACCAGAAATGCCATAGGAATACATTGGGATACTCTTTGGTCCAGGAACAAACTGTTCTGGTCTGGACATGATCCGGACATGGTATGAAAAAGCCCTCAGGCCTCTTCTAAAAAGCATAGGCTGGAGAGGAATATCACCTTTCAGCACGACAATCACCCAAAGCATACTTCCAAAGCAACAAAAGAATGGCTTCCCCAGAAAAAGATTCAAGTTTTGTAAAGACCCAGCCAAAGCGCTGACCAGAATCAAGCTAAAAATCTGTGGGGTGACCTGAAGAAGACTGTACACAGGGGATGCCCTCACAAACTGAGAGATTTGGAGTGCATTTGCAAAGAAGAGTGGGGCAAGACTTTCAAAGGCAAGATGCTGCTAGACTCCTACCCCGAAAGACTGAATGCGATCAAAAAAATCAAAAGGTGTTAAAACAAAATTAGTTTAAGGGTGTGCACATTTATGCAACCACAAGTTTCTCTCTCTCCCCTCCCCCAGCAAGGTCATGACCCTGAAGAAGGGGGCCCTAAACTGTTTGTGTCATCTCTACTTCACTATATCCAATAACAGAACAGTGCTTGTGCCAGAGGAAGGATATTCAACAATTCGATGAAGGACGGAAACTAAGGGGCTTCTTGAATGACGACGTGCGCTGTGAAAACCTAAGTCGTACTTGTTCTCTTCAATCTAGCAGTGCAGGAGCCATTATTGTTTGTTCCAAAATTTCTGTTTGGAGGGGTGAGGAAGGTTTGCAGAACCCTTTACAGAATGGTTATATGTATCTTACCCAGGGAGGTCTCAATCTATTGGGATGTCACAGATTGTCCTTTCTAAGACCTCTCACGTTCCCATGGCCGAGGCAAATGGTGTCCATTTAGGATCTAGGAGCCTTTATGTCCTTGTGTAACCGATCAATGAATGGTTTATAGCAGCAAAGAGAGCAGATAAAAGGAGCTTAACAATACCTCCTTTACCCAAGCATGTCTACCCAGCAGCCTTTGAATATATTGTCATGGCACACAATAGACCGACTCGCAGCTCCAAATCGTGCTCTAAAATGCTCCCAATTGGCACCCCTAAAAGATCTTGTGTGAAGAGCTGGTGCAGGATCAGGCTTGTAACTTCCTAACAATCTAACAGGAAACAGTTTGCTCTCTTTGAACGCTACAGAAACACGAGATTAATCCAGGGCACTGCTGACTGGGCAGAACACAGCATCATTAATTAACAGCAATCATTCTGAAACGAGTCATGGGGGTGTGCAGGTTTCATTAGACATCACAGGGCACCCTGTGCAACCTATAATACCCGACATTAGGCAACAGCTGAAACACCAGCTAGCCGTCCGGTGTAAAGATGTCTGTCTTCCAGCAAGCCGAAGGTTAATATGTCCCTGTGCATATCTGTACTGGTAACAATTCACACGGTTACAAGACGTGGTTTATTTTCAATGCAGGTCTAATCAATCTGAAAAATCTGCTGAGTCATTTCTCAAGAACAATTAGCAATAATTGCACTACAAGCAAGAGGTAGAGATTATTGGTGAATATCACTTGCAAGGCCCTCCTTACCATCTTGTCTTGTATTGTATTGTGATTGTAATATCTTCCTTATATTGTAAAGTGCTGCGCAAACTATTGGCGCTATATAAATCCTGTATAGTAATAATAATATTCAAGAGAACTTGGAAAATAGCCGAGACAAACCACAGAACTTTACATACAACTTTGTTATCTGCATAAAAAAAAGCTACTACCAGAAGATCTCTCTCACTGTGATCCAAGGGACAAAGCACGCATGCCCGTAGAAGATCTCTCTCAGTGTGATCCAAAGGACAAAGCATGCATGCCCATAGATCTCTCTCACTGTGATGCAATGGACAAAGCATGCATGCCCATAGATCTCTCTCACTGTGATCCAATGGACAAAGCATGCATGCCCATTGATCTCTCTCACTGTGATCCAATGGACAAAGCATGCATGCCCATAGATCTCTCTCACTGTGATCCAATGGACAAAGCATGCATGCCCATAGAATATCTCTCTCACTGTGTTACAATGGACAAAGCATGCATGCCCATAGAATATCTCTCTCACTGTGTTACAATGGACAAAGCATGCATGCCCATAGATCTCTCTCACTGTGTTACAATGGACAAAGCATGCATGACCGTAGAAGATCTTTCACTGTTATCCCATGGAGAAAGCACGCACGCCCATTGGAGTAACCATTAACCTAAAATTCAAAAGAAAACCAGGCAAAACAGATCCACACATGGTGGCAGCATGCCATCCCCATTTCCTGGTTCAGCCCTGGTGTCCAGCCTGCTTAGTGGATAACTGGCATCATCACTTGCCCGATAGACAGATGACTCAGGAAGTGTATTCTCTAAAAGGAAATAATGGAGTGATACGATTGGCTGGCTGTGCAGTTTTTAACAGAGGTATATTAATCTTTAGACTATATAAATGGATCCTTTGGCATACAGACAGTTCACATACATTTTTTTCTACTGCAGTTTTAGCTTATGGCTTGGAGTCAAGTTTTCATTTAAAATAAGTTTTGTTCAATTATGTTCCTTAAAAAAAAGAAATATGAAATATCTTACTGACCAATGCTGAACAACAGAACCAAGCTATAGGCATCTCACTGAATAGCCAGGCAGAGGAACGGTACACCGCACACTGCAAGCTCCAGCTAAAGCTGGCTATAGACACTTAGAATTTAGTTTGAATAAAATGAGTGTTCAGGATGTCCGTTCAATTTTCTAATAGAGGGCTGGACAAATTCCAGAAGCCAGGTCACCAAGGTGCCTTCAAAAATTTCAGCTGGTGGACAACTTTTGAAGTTTTCTATAGCTGTTGTCAATGGAGCTGCCTCCGGGATTGGACAGACTGGCTACTGAAATCTATATTAACTCTTCCACCACCCTTCTAATGGGGTCAACCTGAATCAATTTTGACTGTAGTCAAAATGAAATGTTAAAAATAGAAAAGTTTCAAACGACGTTTATCAACTCAGATGGCATCAAATGTTCCGACGAGATTTTCCCATATAAAAGTTCATACAAAAACCTACCAGTGTATGCCCAGCTTAAAACATTATTTGCCATCTTCTCCACCCAACCGCAGCTCAACGAGGATGATTGATGATGATGCGTTTGCTTGAATATAACTACTTTACGGGTGCACAGTATTTCTGCTTTAAAGGAGAACTATGGGGTAAGTGTTTTTCCCCATAGTTCTCCTTAGGGTAACGGGAGGACACAAACTAGCGTCCTCCTGTCACCCCAGGCTCAGTATACCACGAGCTACAGCTGAGATGCTGCAGCGGATCCCGACATCGAGGTCGAGATCCGCCCAGCTGCGTGAGTGACAGCTGGCTCTGCCTATCTAGAGGCAGAGCCAGCTGTACCCGTCCCCCTCCCCCGTCCGTTCCGCCAGTCAGCGCTGGTGGATCGGAGAGGGGAATCCAGCCCCTCCACTGTCACGGCAGAGAGCCGTGACAGGATCGAGAGGTGAGCGAACGCCGGTATATGTTCGCTCACCTCCCGATCTACTGAGCCGACCTGTGACAGTCTCATTGTCACAGGTCGGCTAGAACTATGAGGTGAGTGAAAAGCACTCACCTCATAGTTCTCCTTTAAAAACAAGCAGATCCGTCAAAGAACGGCTCTGGTCATTAGGCAATAGACCCAATGGTCAAAGGATTAACCATCTAGGCAGACGGGACAACAGTATAAAAATGTTAAAACTGTACAATTAGGTCATCGTGTAACTAAAATAGAAAGTCTGTAAAAAAATAAGTCAAGGCAACTGGACTTGCTGTATTTTTCTTGAAGACGTTTCACTGATCATCCGACCAGCTTTCTCAACAATTCAGAATGACTTGCACAAACCTTCTCTGGGAATAAATATGGTGAATGTTGGTCCAATCCACAAAATCTAATAGGAAAGATTCCATCAGGAAAGGGATTCCTCTTAATGACCTCTGAATAGCAGTGTTGCTTATAAGTTCAGAATCAGCAGTCTACATAGAAGATACAATGTCCTAGAGTCTATGGCACTGTGGCATGAACAGGAATTTTGTCTGAGCGGGGCATTCCATTGCGCCCCCCCTTCCTATTCTTGCAGATTCTGTGCTGAATCTAACAGCAGGATAAACACGGGCAGGGAGGAAACTGCTCTTCCTATTTTACAGCCATGGAAAGACAGCTGACCTACGCAACTGCATAATGCAATGTGCAATGCTCCATACATCTAGGAAACAGTTACAGGAAAGAATTCAAGATCTTACAAGGCTAGAAAGCTGAACATTGCAAGGAACAAAAAACACACAGATCAGGTTACAAACCGAAAATACTGAAGCAAAATAATCACCATCTGGCGAAATCTGTGTTTGAAATTGCGCAATTTTCTCGAATGTTGAGCCTCATCAACTACTATAAACACTGCAGTATTAACTCGGGATCACTAAGCCTGATGAACGCAAGCAATGCATCCTATTCAAGCGTCACTTACCAATGGGCTGGTTATGGATACAATAATGAAGATTGCCAATCATTGGAAGAACTTGTTATCAAACCAACATTTCATATACTGAGCAATCTTTTTACAACTGCAATGAATCTGTCCTCATATTAACCCTTTCGCTGCCAAGCCCTCCGGAACATTTTTCAAATCAGCTGGCCAAGCCATAACAGTTCCTAACTCATGTGCACTATATGCATCTCCCTTACCTAATCCAGAGAGACAACTGTAACAGGTTTAGGTGTGGTGTGAAATCAAGGCCAAGCTGGCATCTACCCATCATTCTCAAACATTCTAGAGAAATAGAGAACCCTAGAAGATGGTGTTCACATTAACAGAATTGGTTAGTAACTACACAAGTCAGGACCTTCCCGATGCCCCACAAACCACCCGTGTCCAGACCTTAAAACTGTCACAATAAAAAATGTCACACGTCGGCTCAATAGATCGGGAAGTGAGCGAACACATACCTTCGCTCTCTCACTTCTCGATCTTGTCCCTGCAGAGAGCGGTGACTGTCACTCACGGCTCCCTGCAGGGATTCTTCCCTCTCCGATCCTCCAGCGCTGACTGACGGAACGGACTGGGGAGGGGGCAGGTACAGCTTGCTCTGCCTCTGGATAGGCAGAGCCAGCTGTCACTCCCGCAGCTGGGGCGGATCTCGACAGTAATGTCGGGATCCGCCCCAGTTGCGGCAGTCTAAGTATAACGCGAGCTGTTGATCGCTATATACTCAGCTCTGGGTCATGGGAGGAGTCTAGTTTGTGTCCTCCCGTGACCCTAAAGAGAACTATGCGGAAAAACACTTACCCCATAGTTCTCTTTTGACTGACTTTTTAGAGATGTATCAAGTAGTATGATGGCTTGATTGTTAGCACAGTGATCGCAGGTTCAATGTCCAGCATGTACACCATCTGTGTGGAGTCTGCGTGGGTTTACTTCTAACACTGGGGGACTTGTTCACACCAGAAGCATTGGGTCTGCGGTGGAAGCCTTTCCCAAAACACTCCCAATACAAAGTAAAGATGCTCTGAAAGTAAACATTGATTTCATATGAGTCTTAAATCAGATGACTCATCGATGGAAAGACCCGTACCAGTGTATGTGAAATCCAGCCATACAAGAGAAAAACCCTGTTTGCTCCCTTTTGGTCTGCTACAGAAACTCCAGGCACAAAGCTAAATACACTTTTCTGTCCTGGTGCACTGAGATTTACAGAGCTTTGGCACATCACAGAGCTCCCTCTAGCAGGGCAAGAGACCTGATCTTTCTTTACTGTGGTTTAATAACACTTACTGATCTCACCGCCCCCACCCTATCACAGGACAGTGAAAAGGAGAAGCAGCAAACTGATAAGCTTGTATCTCTCACTTTGCAATCTCCTCCTATCAGCATGTTGTTTCCCTGCAGCACAACCAATTGTTTCCCTGTGCTGCTTCTCCTTCACCCAGAACTCTGCTGTACATGGACTGTGAAAGGCTGAAATGTACAATAGTTGCATTGAAAACACACCCATGGATGCACTAACACACACAGAGCTGCGGTAACTTGGATCTTTTACATTTTCCTGGCGTTTAGCTTAAAATATAGAATAGAAAATGTTTTGTTATATCTGTCCTATGGGTGCAAAATATTACCTGTTGATCCTGCCAGAGAGCCGGTGCTGCCTTGTGCAATCTGCAATATTATCTACCATGCCCAGTTCACCTGAACTAATATTCTAGAGTAAAAAGTTTTCTTTAACTCTCGGCGCTAATGGCTGCCAGCTGAACGATCCACTTGCTGTTGCATACTCAGTTATCAACAGTGTATCACAGTTTTTCACACAGACTTCAGGGGCAGATTCCGATGAAGGGGGCTTGCCCCTGAAATGCGTCAATCTTGGCTGACTGCGGCCGCTGGATGGTGATGGTGATTGTCTCCCCGCCCTGCGTCGGTTAGTGTCTCTCTCCTCTTCTCATCCCTCCCCCCAGCGTCGGTCAGTGTCTCTCTCCTCTTCTCTCCCCCCCCCAGCGGTGATGGCCGGGGACTCAGATCGCGACCCCCCCCTGTTCACTTGCGGGACCCCATATGGGGTCGCGACCCACACTTTAAGAAGCACTGTTCTAGAGTACCCGACTAGACCCAAAACCCACAGAGCTTTATTATGCAAATATGGACTCGGAAAGCCTACTCAAAATTTTGATTGCCTCACCCACCTCACATAAATCCATATAAAAATCTAAACATACTTTGAGTGATTCATCCGTAAACTGGAGCTCTGCCCATGCCAAGAACAATGAACTCAAGCATGTGATTGGTTGTTATGGGTAACTCCTGCACACTTCCCGTCCTACAAATTTTGTACAAAAGCTTCTTTGTTTAGCTGTACTTTCAGTTTCGGCACGGGGACCAGCGAAGCAGAGAACCAGACTCTAGAGGAAGTACAGAACGGAGTGCGGAAAAGGAAACTCATTAATATCTTCCTATATGATCAGCAAGGGGATTATGTCACTGGGGCCCCACAAGCAAAGAGCATTCCAATAATGTTAAAGCTGAACTCCGGACTCACACAAAGCCTTCAACAGTTGTACAGACTCCACTCTCTGGTACTGAAACTGGAGCAGCTAGTGAACTAAATTAGCAATTAGAGGGCTACTAATGCCTCTCTGTTTGAAAGCGTGAAGGGGACATTTTGTTTTAAATATCTGGCACTCAATTTCTTAAAACACATTTTTAAGAAAATATTGGGGGTCTAAACCGACTCCTGATATTTCCCTTTTACAATAGAAAAAGAGATTGAGGACACAGAGTCCATAATCTCTTTTTCTGCATCCCCGGTTACAAATGAACAGGAATAGTCTATACTGAGTGCTCCTGTTCCTTCATAACTTGTGCACAGAGTATGGTTACTATAACCACAATCATGAATGAACAGGAAGTGATGTAAATCACACTCTACTCATTCATAACTGGTACATAGTAACTCATGTCAAGTTATTTACAAAAAGTAGGCTGTGGTCAGCGGTGCGGGGAGGAGAGCCCTGTCTCATTTGACAGCCGACTCCTCCCCCTCACCACCAGCTGAGAGCTGTCTCCGCCCCCCCACACCACTGTCCTAATCTGTTACGGGAGGAAAGCTCAGCCTCCTGTGACACGCTCACGTCGCTCTCCTCGGCTCCCGACGGTTTCTCTCCTCCCTGCTGGACGCTTCGCTGTTTGAGGGACACAAAGCAGTGCCCAGCAGGGAGGAGAAAAACTATGGATGCACGGCAATTTCGGCAGAATGATGGCACTTTAGACATTTGGCCCAAAGTGCCATTTTCGGCTTGCTATCTGTGTCCCCATCGAGGTTTACCTTCTTGTCCCACAGACACAACAGGCAGTTGGAAATTCCCTTTAGACAAACTAGTTTCCCATTCCCATATTAATCTATGGAAAAGCAAAACCCGCTTGAAGCAGACCAAAATTAAAAAGGTAAATGCGCCTGTCAATGAAATCTGTATTAAAGGAAGAGTATTAAACTTGATGCCATTAATGCAGGCCCTAAAACACCATGGGGGGAATGTATCAAAACTGGAGCAGACAAAATCTGGAGCATCTTGCATGGCAAACAATCAGCTTTCATTTTCACATGTTAACTGAAGAGAGAAGCCGATTGGTTGCCATGCACAGACGCTCCAGATTTTGGATGTTCGTTTTGATAAAATTGCCCTCATTGAATCCATAGTTAAAAAGGAACTTCAAATGACACTAGACTCAGGCTTTTAATCTTAAAAATACATTCAAGTACCTAAACTATGAACAAAAATGTATCTTGTGTATCACTCGGCTGTAGATCCTCAAATCATCTCTGAATTGGTGCTGACACTGTCCTTCCTTCTGGAGGGGGGCTACTTTTGTACCCAAGGCCCCTGTGTGTATTGTAAAGAAGCCACTGCTCCAAGCTCTCTCCCCCCATGATGGGCTACAATCTCACATTCATACCAATTTGTATTGTCGACCATCACAGGAGCGAGCTTGAAGCGGTGGCTACCTTGAACCAAGAAAAAACTGGTGCTTCCTTATTCCAAAACTTACATAAATGTTGAAAATGAGGAAAATCACAAGACTTGAT
>NW_017307812.1:85250-88320 GCF_000935625.1 Nanorana parkeri
GTTAAAATACGCAAGTGCATTCAATGGAAAAAGAGAGCCGAGCCGACCTTCCCTAGACTCCTCCTCCTTTGTGCCATGACATCTATAACTGGCACACACAATGTGACATTGCTCTGCTGCTCTCCACTATAAAAGAGGGCAAACAAACACAATCAACTTCCACAACACAGGAAATTAATCAGAACTTACCTTTTGCAGACTAGTTGGATTTAACTGTGTTTTATCGATTATTTTTATTGCCACCTGCAAAAGAAACACAACACAGTTTAGGAGATCTTATTCTGGCTGGCTACTGCACCCACCCACTGCTTGCTGTTCCCTCCTACCAGCGTGGAGGAGAGAGCTAGGGGTGTTCTAGCAAAGTTTGTGACTAGGTTGGAATGTCATGTCATCACATTCTCAAACAATTCACCCCCACACAGCTACCTCCTCATGTATCACTTCCCCCTCCCTTTTAGATTGTATGCTCTCACGGGCAGGGCCCTCCTTACCATCTTGTCTTGAAATGTATTGTGATTGTAATGTCTTCCTTATATTGTCATGCGCTGCGCAAACTGTTGGTGCTATATAAATCATGTATAATAATAATAATAATAATAATAAATAAGTGTGTGAACGCACTCACAAAGTCGGATAGAAGTGATACTTCAGGACCAATCAGCTGTTCCAGGGCAGATCGGTTCTCCTGCACATACAGGGCAGATCGGCATCGCAGATTGTAACAGCTGAGAAAGCGTTGGACTGCTTGACCTATTGGCGGTCACACATTCCACCGCCGAAAAACTGGGCGGGATTACGTTAAAATGTGTGACCACGACAACGTAGTCACAAACTTTGACAGAACAAGGAGAACCAACTAATCAATAATGAGAATAGTTGACAACTTTTTAACTCTTTAACTCTTTTTAAAATCCATGGTCACATTTTCCTGGTTCCGGATTTAGTGGAGGTTAGAGTCTAGTCTTACTTGCGGTCTATACTTGGAAGATCTCCCACTACTTCTGTCTCAATGACACGACAGGAAGCAAGAAAATCTCAATAGAGAGAGGTTCTAACTTATTCTAATACAAGTCCTCTCTGAGGTCCCATTGGAGACATTACCCTTCACTTCCTGCCCAGTTGACAAAAAAAAGCAATAGTAAATATCCCCAACAGGTAGGTAGCAATAAACACCTGAAAGAGGTTTTAATCCACTCAACCCCCATTACAAAATATAACAAAGCCCAGTCCAGTCTTCAGTGATCAGTGCAGGCGAACCTGGAATACAATCAGGCAGAGATTTGGGTAAACAAGTCTCTCCTGAAAGCGAACGACGTTTCCTGGGAATGTAACTAGATATCAGAACAATTAGCAGGGCACACAATGACATTTCCCAGAACAGAGTGTTATTGAGGTGTTATTGAAGGCAAAGGAGAGCCAAAGTACAGGGAATGAAAGGGAAACACGGCTGCGTGTTCAGTCAATTCACATTCGATGGGATTATAATGAAGCGAGAGTAAAGCCAGATGCGACTATTACTTGCCATGACAGAATTATACAATTGTATTCCTTATACAGATGGGTACTTTCTAGTGGCCTTCTACAGATCAGACAGTGCAATCAGCATCATTGCTGACTACTAAAAGATATTCAAACTGATGTTTAAACTAGAGCTCTAGTCAAAACTTTTTTGGGGGGGATAGAGGGGGAAGATTGTGACCCTTACATGTTAGGATGACACCCCCGGTTCCTGCTCTTGGTGACCACATAGAAACTGAGGGTATTCTTCATAAGGCCCCATTCACACCATGGCGGATGTGTTTCAGTGCGGTTTCAGCACACATTTTATAAGGGCGGTTTTGGGTATTTTTAATTTGCGTTGGGAACAAAAAAAAAAAAAAAAACACTTGAAAGATGCTCCCATTCCCCCACAGGTAAAATTTCACCCAGTGGTCCACTTTAAGTCACTAGGAGAGTACCATTCTACGAAAGCCTTTTGACAGAGCCCTGACTCTTTAAGGCTAGGTTCACACTAGGGCGATCCGTGGCCGCACGTTCACGGAATCGCACACCAATCGCGCTGGCGGTGCCATTTTCTAAAATGGCACCCCCATCGCGCCAGGAAGATTGTGCGGTTTCCTGCCATGATACCGCCTGTGCAATTACGCACGAACATGGTTCAAAAAAATCGTGCGGTGCGTGTCACAAAAAGAGGTACCGTACATTTTGGGGAAAACATTTTTTTTTTCCCTACGTTATGTTAAAAAACATGTATTCTTACCCATATTTTTGGTAAAATATAAAAGATTGGGTCACGTCGGGTAAATAGACACCAAACATGTCAAGCCTTAAAATTGCGCAAGCTCGCAAAAACTACAAAACCGAAAATTGGCCATAGGCGACGCTTAAAATGCTTTTATCGCTCATCGGTTTAGTGTTATCAGTGATTGATGGCCCTCAAATTATTGCTCTCACACTGACGTTCGCGGTGATATGCAAAGTGTGCGGCACAATAGGCACAATCATTGTTTTTGAACGTAGGCGTACCCGACGCATGTTTGCGTGTGTATGTGGAGGGTGAGGTTTTGTTTTTGTTTTTTTACACTTAACTTTATTGCTATCAAATGGGAGGCTAAGACACCCCCTGTGTAATAGCCAATTTACACAGACAGGTCCTCTTTATGGAGACATCAGGGGTCTCCAAGACCAATGTCACCTAGGGACCCCCAGAGAAGCTGATGAAGCAGAGATCTGTTTCACCAGCTTCTCCCCAGCTTCTGAAGCTGGAGAGTGACAGCAGAATGCGCAGGCGATTTAATATACATCACTTCCTGCATTCTGGGACCGAAGAGGAGCTCAGAGGAGTTACAGAGCAGCCGTGCCAGTCTCGGCCATGGCGGATCTCGGGACCGGCAGTGAGAGCTGCTGCTAATACAAGCAATCGGGAGTCTCTAGAGACGCCCGAACGCTTTATGTAAAAGGTCCCGGACGGTCGTTTAATTACAACGGCCGGCAAGCTACTCGTCCGGCTCCGCCGTGATGAGAGGACGAGCAGATTTTTCAAAACCTGCACATGTGTTATATATTTTAG
>NW_017307812.1:88345-128109 GCF_000935625.1 Nanorana parkeri
TAATATCCCTAGCACAGTCCTACAGACACTGAGTGCTGATGACGGGTATCCCTAAATGCTACCCAGAAATAGAAAATGTGCATACGTTTCAATTAAAGAGTACACAAATGATTGCCTAATCTGCTGCCCCCATTCATTGAAATCACCCGATTTAAAAGCAGAAATACAGTAGCACACATCCTATTGCGTCACAATATTCTGAACATGCAGGCCAAAAATCTCAGATCCAACAGATTCCAGGCTTGACCTTTTACTGCAAACAAGCTCATTGTGTACTGGAGCGAGCGCCACATGGGGATCTCAAATGGACTGCAGTAGTGAATGCACAATGAGGTCCTCTAACAATACGCATGCTTTAGTTACATTCCAGCGCACAGCGACATTGAAATATGCATGCATTCTACTCCTCGTTACATAACACTCTGCGTACAGGGATTAAAAGTGAATGAAACGAGCAGGGATGGCGTACGGCTCTGCCAAAAGGAGCAAAAACACAAAGACTGGAAGCCGTATTTACCTCTCTGCCGGTGAGGATGTGCCGAGCCAGTTTCACTTTAGCAAAGTTGCCTTTGCCGATGGTTTTAAGCAGCCTGTAGTTCCCGATGTGAGGCTGCTCGTCCGCGCAGGAGGCGATGGAATTCCGGTTTCGTGCTCCAGAACGGCTGGGACGGGTAGGGACCTCTTGTCGTCCATCTCCATGAGACGTATGCTGCAAAAAACAGAGGGAATAAGCCTGTTTAGTAAGGAGCACGTAAGACTATAAACGACTCAACTGAGAAGAATTGTATCTTCTGCTGGTACGTTAGGCATTACTTCAATTTATAGAGAAACCGTCATCAGGTAACACTTCTCAGGCTGCTCACATACCGGGTTTCCACCAAAATAAGACAGACAGTCATATTTTTTTGGGCTCAAAAACACACACTAGGTCTTATTGTCGGGGAAACACAGTACATAAAATGTTTAAAATAAGCACTTACTGATGCTGCCCCTGCTGTATGCCTTTTGTCAGGAATAACCCTATGGCCATCTTCACCCTCTGACACTTCCAGGTATGTCAGGTACAGTAGGTCCTGTATTGGTCCTGATGCCACAAAGGTGAAGTTTCCTACGTACTGCCGCTACACAGCGCACACCAGCTTTATATAATGTGCACAAGCTGGTGAGAATGGACCCTTGCCACTAAACCGAAGGGGGGCAAACTCCGGCCCTCCACCTGTTGTGGAACTACAAATCCCAGGAAACATTGCAAGAGTCTCACAGCCACGACTCCCAGAGACAAATGCATAATGGGATTTGTAGTTTCACCACAGCTGGGGGGCCAGAGCTGCCAAAACCAGACATGAATATCCTTAGATATAGTGGCTGCATTAGGTTTCTTGTATCTATGGAGCAGCAGCATTCCCAATAAGCACTTCAGAACATCTTCCCTCTCAATGTCCAACCTGGAAGGGGGGGGGGTCTGTAGTTACTCTGGTACTCAATGTCAGCAAAGAGTACAAGTGTTATCCACTCACAGGATTTCTGGCAGGATCTGTATTTTTGTGCATTTTTAAGCAGCAAATAAACTCATTGTGCGGGTTTACATGCACTTTAATAGTACAGCACAGTGATTGCGTCTGATTCTCTTATCTCACTGCAGGTCTGCCAGGCAAAAGCCAGTCGGTTAAAAAAAAACAACAACTCTGAAATCTCTAATTATGTTAAACACCCACAGTGTTCTTAATAGCATAAAACCATGTGATCTAGTTAAACCATGTGATTGCATACTATGAATATATTCTATTTATTCACGTGAAGTATGACACATCAATTTACAGGATCATAGACACAACTTATTGGATCAATCGCCTCTGTCCAGAGAATGTGAGGGATGCTAAAGCAGGAAAGTGGACAGACTTTGTATCACAAGGACGGCCAAGACTACAAATAATTTAGAAGGTTTGATGCCAGTTGCAGCCTAGGCCTCATTCCCAAATAGAATTTCACCCAAACCTGCTTTAGAGCATTAAAAAGTGACACTAAACTCGGGAGTTAAATCTTAAAGATAAATTCAAGTACCTTAACTGTTACCATACATGTATCTTATTTGTGTATTTGTAGATCCTCAAATCATCTCTGAATTGGTGCTGACACTGTCCTTCCTTCTGGAGGGGGGCTACCTTTGTTCTCCATGGTCTTTGTGTGTGTTGTAATGTAGTCACCGCTCCAAGCTGTCTCCTGTGATGGACTACAATCTCAATACAAATTAGACTAAACAGGAGATTGTAGTCGATCACAGGAGTGAGCTTGGAGCGGCGGCTACTTCACAAAACACAGAGACCATGGAGAACAAAAGGTAGCCCCCCTCCAGAAGGAAGGACAGTGTCCGCACCAATTCAGAGATGATTTGGGGATCTACGGCCGAGTGATCTACAAAATATGATGCATTTTTAATGCCAAAACCAGACATGAATATCCTTAGATATAGTGGCTGCATTAGGTTTCTTGTATCTATGGAGCAGCAGCATTCCCAATAAGCACTTCAGAACATCTTCCCTCTCAATGTCCAACCTGGAAGGGGGGGGGGTCTGTAGTTACTCTGGTACTCAATGTCAGCAAAGAGTACAAGTGTTATCCACTCACAGGATTTCTGGCAGGATCTGTATTTTTGTGCATTTTTAAGCAGCAAATAAACTCATTGTGCGGGTTTACATGCACTTTAATAGTACAGCACAGTGATTGCGTCTGATTCTCTTATCTCACTGCAGGTCTGCCAGGCAAAAGCCAGTCGGTTAAAAAAAAACAACAACTCTGAAATCTCTAATTATGTTAAACACCCACAGTGTTCTTAATAGCATAAAACCATGTGATCTAGTTAAACCATGTGATTGCATACTATGAATATATTCTATTTATTCACGTGAAGTATGACACATCAATTTACAGGATCATAGACACAACTTATTGGATCAATCGCCTCTGTCCAGAGAATGTGAGGGATGCTAAAGCAGGAAAGTGGACAGACTTTGTATCACAAGGACGGCCAAGACTACAAATAATTTAGAAGGTTTGATGCCAGTTGCAGCCTAGGCCTCATTCCCAAATAGAATTTCACCCAAACCTGCTTTAGAGCATTAAAAAGTGACACTAAACTCGGGAGTTAAATCTTAAAGATAAATTCAAGTACCTTAACTGTTACCATACATGTATCTTATTTGTGTATTTGTAGATCCTCAAATCATCTCTGAATTGGTGCTGACACTGTCCTTCCTTCTGGAGGGGGGCTACCTTTGTTCTCCATGGTCTTTGTGTGTGTTGTAATGTAGTCACCGCTCCAAGCTGTCTCCTGTGATGGACTACAATCTCAATACAAATTAGACTAAACAGGAGATTGTAGTCGATCACAGGAGTGAGCTTGGAGCGGCGGCTACTTCACAAAACACAGAGACCATGGAGAACAAAAGGTAGCCCCCCTCCAGAAGGAAGGACAGTGTCCGCACCAATTCAGAGATGATTTGGGGATCTACGGCCGAGTGATCTACAAAATATGATGCATTTTTATTAATAGTTAAGGTACTTGAATATTTTTAAGATTTAACTCCTGAGTTTAGCGTCACTTTAAACATGAATTCCGACATGCGCACCTAATATTGATTATCTGACTTCTAGAATTTGATATGTCCAACTTTTTTCAGCTTCCTCATGATACCAGTTGAAGGATGTGACCCCTGGCATATAGTGCACGGTAACCTAAACCATGCACGTCTCCCATTGACTCCATTTTGGTCTTCTCCATCCCTGTGGAGCCATCTTGGATCCTAGGCCCAGGCTGTACATGGCAACAAGACTTCTGCTCACGTTGAAATTAAATCACAATGTCAAAGCAAACAAACAAAAAAACAAACAAAACATTAAATACGTCTCTGCAATACACATATTTCCCCATGCGTTATCACTTTAAGCCCTCATTCACACGGATAACGGCCGGCCCGTACAGATCCGTGTTGCGTGCACAGCCGTATCGGGCCGCTCCCGGGAAGGACAGGTGCTGTGTATGCTTAGTACGCAGCAGCCTGTCCTTCTCTATGGGAGAACGCGGCTGTACGCCACCCTACGCTCACCCGACCTGCATGTCCGTGCGGGTGTACGGACTCGTACGCCAACAGAATGGATCCTGTCGGCGTCCGAGCAGGGACACCCGCACAGACGTGCAGTTTGGGTGAGCGTAGGGTGGCGTACGGCCGCGTTCTCCCATAGAGAAGGACAGGCTGCTGTGCTGCGTATAATCACCCGATGCTCTGATATAACAATGGGGGGGGGTTATGAAAACTGGAACAGCAGTGCATGGCAACCAGATTGTTACATTTCAAAGCTTCACTGAACAAACTGGAGATAGACACGGCTTGGTTGCCATGGGCAACTGCTCCAGTTTTGATCAATTTCCCTATATTTTCAGCTCTCAAATCACGTGTTGTCAGCCCTCCTTACTTCTTTTATGATGCATTGCAAGAACACAGATCCCTCCTCATCGCTATACCCCTCCTTGTGCACAGGCAGAAAGCGCAGGACAAATCGGCTCACAAGATTTTAGGGAAAATCCAACAGGTACTTTTTGTACTCAAACAGATGACAAAAAAAAAAAAAAACTTTCAATAGTTTATTCAAACAGACAAGGAGAGGCAATAAGCCTTCACTCACACCTCTGATAAAAAGGTGCTGCAGGTAAATCGCACTGAAAAACGTCTGCGTGCTTTTCTTTAAGTCGCCTGGTGATAGGTTACCGTGCCAGGTGGTGCAATACAACGCACATGCCATGGCTAGGTGCAGTGTGGTGCCATTAAGAAATAATGTAACAAAAGACCACCTAACATTGCAGCATAGGGGCCGGGAGCAGCATCACATAGACAGGGCCGTCCCCATAATGAGGCAGTCACCGGCGCATCTCATTTGGTGGGGCGGCAGAGGGATGGCCAAAGTGTCTCAGGGTGCGAAGAGCTCTTGGCAACCTGTGACGCCCTTTTGGGCCTCCTGCCCAGCTCCCTGATGTCATTGGTTGCCAAGGAGCTGACCCGAATGCTCCGGCTGTTAGGCCAGGTCAGGTCCACTTTGATTGTGCAGATGAGAGCCGATATAGAAATAAGAGGGCAGAGCTAAAGATGTCAGCATTTCACCACATCAAGGATTGTGATAAATTATGCATATACATACAGCACAAGAGAGCCTTTCATCAGACTCATCCTGAAGCAGATGCATTTTTGCAGATCTTACGCGAGGAGCTCCATACAAATGATCATTAAAGATTTGCAAAGAAAAAAAAAAAAACCACTAAAGGTTTTGGGAAGAGATTATTCCCAAAACCTTTAGTGGTTTAACGTATTAAAGTGTTTGAAACCTCAGAGAGGAAAGCGCTTCAACCACAAAAAAACTTACTGACGCTAGGAGTTAAATCTTACCCATCAACATAAATGTATCTTATTTGGGTATCACTCAGTTGTAGATCCTCAGATCATTTCTGGAGGGCCAGTTCACACCACAAAGTCTGCGATGCAGCGCGTTTGGCCTCTGGAACGCAACCCAGCCAGCTCCCAGCGTTCAGGGGCATGGCAGTGCATCGAAGTCAATGACAACGCAGCTACGCCCCCCCACCCGCAAAGCGATTGCCCACACCTGGAACGCAGACATTAGTACCTGCGTTTGGGTCCAGTGCGAACTGCAAAAATAGTGCATGGAGCATTTTTTTTTTTCCAGATCGCAGTGGACCGGAACGCAGGCACTAATATGCCTGCGTTCCAGGTGCGGGTGATCGCACTGCGGGCAGGGGGTGTGGCTGTGCGGTGCCATTGACTTCAATGTACCTCCCGCCCCTGAACGCAGGGAGATGGCCGGCTCGCGTTAGAGACCAAACGCTCTGCATTGCAGACTTTGTGGTGTGAACCGGCCCTGAATTGCTGCTGACACTGTCCTTCCTTCTGGCGGGTGGCTACTTTTGTTCCCCATGGTCCCTGTGTGTGTTGTAAAGTAGTCACCGCTCCAAGCTCGCTTCTGTGATGGACTACAATCGAAAAACTAAACATGAGATTGTAGTCCATCACAGGAGAGAGCTTGGAGCGGTGACTACTTTACAACACACACAGGGACCATGGGGAACAAAAGTAGCCCCCCTCCAAAAAGGACAGTGTCAGCACCAATTCAGAGATGATTGGAGGATCTACAGCCGAGTGATACACAAATGAGATACATTTTTGTTAAAAATACATTCAAGTACCTCAACTACTAAGATTCAACTGAGTTTAGTGTCACTAAAAACAACTTGAGGTAACACATTTGAAGGGGACGATGACTAAACAGGCTCAACTGCTAAGTGAGTTGTTAACAAATCCGTACACATTCCCTAAAAAATAAATTCTACACAAGAACCCGACAAATGAGTCACCAATTTATTCTAACGCATTGCAAACATCAGAACGTTCACTGAATTTAACTTGAGTTTTCTGCATGATCGGCTCACGCAGGTCACCTCACAGGGTCAGCAGGCAGGCAGCAAGACTACACTTCCTGACCGGTGCTGTGCGACGACATCTCTCTGCTTCTCCAATCACCAATGACATACAAACGTTTTGGATTTGGAGGTGGCAAGAAACATCCTGGTAGCGATTTGTTTTTTTTTCACATCAGGATTTCATGTTCGAGTGTCAACAGGAAGTGTGTTCTGGCATTACAAGCAGGCGTGTTCCAGGATTACCATCAGAGAGAATTACAGTGGATTGGTGTACTGCTGCAATGCCTGAGGGCTTGTTCACACGACGTCCGTTTTGTGTACTGACCGGATCCGTACGCTGCTGCACTCAAAATGCATCCCTATGTGTTTTATGGGCTACAGTTCTCATGTGCGCAGTCCGTTCAGGTTACGACAGAAAAATACTGCAGGGTCTTGTCCTGTATTAAAAAAGGGATGTATTGCACTGACAAGTCTATAATTTTGCCACTTTATAGATCATTGGTTCGACCTCATCTGGAGTACGCGGTCCAGTTCTGGTCACCAGTACTAAGAAAAGATGTCCTTGAGTTGGAAAAAGTCCAGCGAAGGGCAACCAAACTAATTAGGGGTATGGAGGACCAGAGCTACGAGACGAGGCTACTAAATTTAAACATGTTCACATTAGAGGTGAGGAGATTAAGGGGGGATATGATTTCCATGTACAAAATGTTTAATGGTGGTAGCAACATTAGCGATAAACTGTTTAAAATCAACTCCGTTACAAAAACTAGAGGCCATCACCTAAAATTGGTGGAAAAAAAATTCCAGCACAAGGGGCGAAGGGGGTTCTTCACAGTAAGATCAGTTAGGGTCTGGAACTCACTGCCACAGGCGGTGATTTCAGCAAATAATGTGGAATTGTTCAAGAAACTTTTGGACGATTTCTTAAGGGACCGTAATATACAGGGGTACGGGTACTCCTAGAATGAGATCCTAATAGGTTGGACTTGATGGACTAATGTCTTTATTCAGCCTCAAATACTATGTAACTATGTAACTATGTCACATTTTGCACGGTCAGAAAACGCAAACGCATCAAAAATGCACGGCAGCTAACATACTAACAGCCCCACTCCAGCCAAAAAAAATTAAACAATTTTTTTTACTGGAACGCATCAAAAACGCGACCAAAACGCACTGCATCAGTCTGCACATCCGCACCTGATATCATGTGAACAGGCCCTGAAGGATAATCGGATGTACTTGAACAGGTAGGTTGCCCTCCATTTATGAATCTCAGGGCTTTGATTTCGATGTTGGCCAGGGTGCACCTTTACCATCATCCACAGCAACATCTGCAGTGCAGAGATGAAAATAGGGCACTTTAAAAAGACACAGCTTCATCTACAGTATATATCCATGGGAAGCGGCAACATTTCCACACCTCACAATAGGTACTTCCCAAAACTGAGGACTTGACTAACCTGCCATACAATGAGGAGTTTGTTGGAAGAGCTCTGACGCATGGGCACAGCTGCTTTCACTGCAATTAGACGTCAAGCCTCGTAAAGATACAACTTTTATATTTGTACCATCTGACAATATGAAAGACTGGCATTCTGCATTGATTCAGGACAAGGTGTACAGCACAAAATGTACATTGGAGAACTCCTGGGATGCCTAGCTTCCATACTGGTTGATTTCAACCCCTGTGTACACTGATCAGCCATAACATTATGAGCACCTACCTAATATCAAGTAGGTCCCCCTTTTTGCAGCCAAAACAGCCATGACTTGAGGAATGGACTCTACTAGACCTCTGAAGGTGTGCTGTGTTATCTGGCACCAAGCCATCAGTAGCAGATGTTTGAAATTCTGTGAGTTGCGAGGTGGGGCACTCCTCCATGGATTGGACTTGTTTTTCAAGCACACCCCAAAGATGCCTAATTGGATTGAGATCTGGAGAATTTGAAGGCAAAGTAAACACCTCAAACTCACTGTTGTGTTCCTCAAACCATTCGAGAACCATATCCTGCTGAAAGAGGCCACTGCTATGAGGGAATACCATTTCCATGAAGGGGTGTACTTGGTCAGCAACAATGTTTAAAGTAGGTGGTATGTGTCAAAGCAACATTCGCTTGAATGGCAGGACCCAAAGGTTCCCAGCAGAACATTGCCCAGAGCATCACACTTTCTCTGCCAGCTTGCCTTTTCCCATGGTGTATCCTGGTGTCATCTCTTCCCGGGTAAGCGGCACAGATGCACCTGGCCATACACCATATGTAAAAGAAACCACAATTTATCTGATGAGGACACCTTCTTCCACTGTACAGTGATCCAGTTCTGATGCTCATGTGCCCATTGTTGGCGCCCTTTCAGGAATTCGAGCTACAGTAGTTCTTCTATTGGAACGGAATATATGGTCCTAATGAAAGATTCAGATGTCAAATGATCAAAAATGACATTACCATGTTGAAGCCAAAGTGAGATTTTAGTGATTGACTTTGCATGTAGTTTAACCGTTTCACTGCGGAATAACTGGAAACCATTGAAATGTTGCTCTGCCGAACACTGTGTGTATCACGCACAATGCAGACTTTACATCTGACCACTCAAGTTATATCCAGGCTTGGAAATTATGTCATAACGAGATTTGAGAGCGATACCATGGCAACACTTCCTGTATACTCCATCCAATTTTAATACAAACTGCTGTAGCCTTGCTGGACTTGGCATTTATTCTATAAAACTCAGCGTGTAGAGAACAAATAGGTAGACGATACCGCTGCCAGATAAATGGGGTCTCTAGTTATGTCACCGTTAAAAAGTCACTTCAAAGTGAAAGGAAAGCAAAAATGGAAGGGAAAAGTAGGGAAGGGTTAAAACTAGGGATTCACCGAAATTTCAACCGCTGAAACAATTCGGCCGAAAAATGGTACTTTGGGTAAAATGCCATTTTCCGCCGATATAAAATCGGTGCATCCCTAAATATAATGGGTAGTAATATAGACTCAAAGCTGGCACAAATCAGCTGGGATGATTTGCTGTGTGGGGTGAAGCCAAAATGAGTGGATCCGCAAAACTACAGCAGGCAGACTGACCTACTCTGCAAACAGGAAGGAGGAGGTGAATGGAATTCATATGCGAGGTTCAGCCAAACAGCAGGAGGTAAGAATCCAGAATGACGTTTGCTCAAACCCTTGTGATGTTACTGACCTAGAGATCATGGAACTTCCACAACAAGAGCGGAGTTACCATTTAACATCTACTTTCTTTTTCTTGCTCCTTACCAAAGTCACACTTTACAAGCTTACTATTTTACATCGGACAGGATTTAATAAGCAGAATGAAGATTCTCCTTGTGACTGGGATCTGTATGTCAGGGAATACGTCCTCCGATATATCTGATTATGACTGAAAGTGAAAGAAAATTCCAAATTTTGGGCTGTCATCAGAACAGAATAGATGGGAAATCTTCCAATGAGGACACTAGTTCTGGTGACCCTGCTGACGACCAAGGATTTTCCTCCCTTTTGAAGAATTTCCTCACTTCCTGTTGTGGTAATCGGACAGGAAGTGAAAGGTAATCTCCCCAATGGGACACAGCTCAAGATCAGATTAACAGTAAACTTAACAGAGTAGTAATACTGCAACTGTAGACAAACCCCATTCAATTTACCATTAGGGCTCGTTCACACCAACTGCATTGACTGGTGTTTTTCCACTATTGTTTTCCATTTCCTCCGTTGGTGTAATGCACAGTGTGGTGCAGAATACAGGATAGATGGTACCAGAGGTCAGCACGCTACAACATAGCACACCGAGCTGCTGCACAGAGACCCGACTGTATACTTTGTACGCTGCCAATAAAGTTATTTTTTTTTAAATAGTACCTTGCATTGTAACAAAGCAAGGCACCAGCTGCATGCTAGAACAGAATATTTTGGCACGGGGCTGGCATGAACCAGCCCTTAGAATGGTAATGCATTTTTTTTGAGCTACCAGGCATTGGATTCCTGGGTGGAGAAACGTTCAGCACCAATGAACTGTACTATGTGCTATAATGACATTGAAGGTCATGGGAGGTAAATCTATATTCCTGAAAGTTTCAGGAGCCAGCGATTCTTCTTCAATGGAGCAGTTTTCATTGGCGGCAGGGAGACGTAATCGTATATATATATATATATTTTATGCTTCATTGACATATTATGAAATTGGGACTTGAAGTCAGGCAACAGGGTCACTTTAAAAAGACTTATTCATTCAGACCCTCTCCCTCCTATGCTGACCTCTTGTCTATTGGCGTGGTTCTGCTCATCTTTGCACGCTGCGCACTTATCCACTAAACCTGATTTCAGTTATCACACAGAAAAGTCTCAGTGCTGATGGACAATGCTCCAAATCCTACGTAGATAATTCAGCACACAAAGAATCACGCTGTAAACTACTCAACCGCTAAACTTACTAACCCTTGTGGTTGGGCTACTCCCGCACTGCAAGGGAAAACTGTTAGTTTGTGTCTAGGTGCTTAAATAATACTCGCCTGAAGCTCGGAGCCGACCAGCTGTCAGAGTGCTCCCTCCAGTGTCTCCCCCTGACTGCAGCATTGGAATCTTCCCAAGCGTCCTCCTGTCTATGCACGGTGTACAGACGTGATGATTTACAGGACCTTTTACAGACTGCTGCAGAAGAGGGGAAGAGAAACTGGGAGGACCAGTGTACGAAGTAGTCGGCTCGGAGTTTCGGGTAAGTTAACTTTTTTTTTTTTAACCTAGACACAAACAAGCACTTACCCCTTACCGGGGAGGGGGAGGGTGGTCCTCTTTAAACTGAGCTTTTGGTAATGTAATGCAAATTTCAGGAAGCTCCCACATGTGCTTCCAGGCAGGTCTGTAGTTGATGGCTTGCCGGGCTGCTGTGAAAACTTCCATCTCTGTGAGTGACAGAAAGAAGTTCACAATAGGCAAGGAAATGGGAATACTGGATATGCATATTCACTTGTCTCATGAGCTACTGTTCCCACGACGCTAAATTACTGGCAACAAGGCAACTGTTGGAGTGGCCTAAGGCAATACAAACTGTGGGTAGAACGCCTGTGTTCCCTTTATGCATTTTAAGGCTTTGCTTTGTGTATTGTAGTGATCCCAAACTTGACATGACAATGCAGGGGTGGACAAATTAACATGGAACTCAGGAGCTAGTCTATCCAAGTCCAGCAGGAGTTTTTTTTGTTTTGTTTTTGTTGTTAGGAGCCAGCACCATTGACAATTAAAAAGAAAAAAAAACCCCTCAAAAGTTAGGTGCCAGTTATAATTTTTAAAGAGCACTGACTACCTGGCTCCTAGTGTTATACATTACTGTCATCTTTAATCAGGACATTATTGAGCATTGAAAAACCCTAAAGGGTAACCGCAAAATTCTGGGGTGGTGCCGCAGAAAATGTTCTCATTGCTTGGGCATACGTATGAATATTGGTAATCACAGAGCGGAAAATGGACAGTACATTACCATGTGGTGCACCACAACATGTGTGTGGGATTATTACAGTGATGTGCCGTGCCTTCTGTGCTGGGTGAGGCAACCCTTTTTTTTTTTGATTGGACAGCTTGGACCAATGGCGCTTTGCCCTTGGTGCAAGCCATCCACAGAGTAGAGGCTGTGACAGCTCTTGCCTCACTATGTTAGGTTACACAAGCAGTGGGGAAGCCTGCTTCTGTGTAACCTAACTACCTGTCAAAAGCCGGATGCAGGACCGCCTGTAATTAACAGGCAGCATTCCAGCCATGACAGGTTACACATAGGGGAGGATTTCCTTGCTGTGTAACCAGTTACAAGTCGATCTGAATGGAGAAAAAGATGTACTCTTCAGACTTGAAGCTGACAGCTTTTCACTCCATAATACTAGGTGAGGCTCTGCCCCACCTGACCGCACGTCCCTGGTGGGATACCCCTGAAAATAAATGGCACCAGGAATGCCTGCAAGTTCTGAACAAATAGGTGTAAATGGACCCTAAAACAAAGTTTATAGTAAGGGTAATTCCTATTCTCATTCCCCTGTATTGTTTGGTAGCGTCTGCTACCCTTCTGAAAACCTGCCCTCAACTTATACATAACCTATCCATTACCAGTGACACCAGCAAAGTGCGATGGTCATTCGCGGCCTTCTGGTAAGAAAGCTTTGGACTAAGTTCTGCTGTACATTGTACACCAGGGGTGGACAAAATAAGGACATTCAGGAGGCAGTCTGTCCAATCAAGGAAACCAGCAGGATTTTCTTTTTAGGAGCCAGCTGTGTGTTTTAACCGCTTGAAGACCAGGTGTTTAGACCCCCTTCCTGGCCAGGCCATTTTTCAGTGTTCAGCGCTGCAGTACTTTGACTGACATTTATTCCGTCACGCAACGCTGTACTGAAATGAATTTTATACCATTTTTTGGGGACAGATAGGGCTTTATTTTGGTGGTATTTAATCACCACTGCGGGTTTTATTTTTTACTATATTCAGGAGAAATTACTGAAATTTTTTTTTTACATTATGCTATAAAACAACTAATATTACCCACTTTTTTGGTAAAATATAAAAGACGGGGTCACGTCAAGTAAATAGACACCAAACATGTCAAGCGTAAAAATTGCGCGCACTCGCAAAAAACTAGCATACCCAAAATTGGCCATAGGCGACGCTTTAAAAGCTTTTACCGCTCATCAGTTTAGTGTTATCAGTGATTGATGGCCCTAGAACTATTGCTCTCATTCCGACGTTCGCGGCGATATGTAACATGTGCGGCGTAATGGGTGCAATCGTCGTTTTCGCAGGTATGCGCACCTTACGCATGTTTACATGCGTGTATGTAGGGGTGGGGACCTTAAAAAAAAAATTGTTTTTTTTAATTCTTTTTTGTGTAATTTTTACTTTTTTTTTTCACTTAACTTTATTGCTATCACAGAGGGGGCTGAGAAACCCCCTTATGTGATAGCAAAAGAGGTGACAGGTCCTCTTTATGGAGACATCAGGGGATAATTGGATTGAGATCTGGAGAATTTGAAGGCAAAGTAAACACCTCAAACTCACTGTTGTGTTCCTCAAACCATTCGAGAACCATATCCTGCTGAAAGAGGCCACTGCTATGAGGGAATACCATTTCCATGAAGGGGTGTACTTGGTCAGCAACAATGTTTAAAGTAGGTGGTATGTGTCAAAGCAACATTCGCTTGAATGGCAGGACCCAAAGTTTCCCAGCAGAACATTGCCCAGAGCATCACACTTTCTCTGCCAGCTTGCCTTTTCCCATGGTGTATCCTGGTGTCATCTCTTCCCGGGTAAGCGGCACAGATGCACCTGGCCATACACCATATGTAAAAGAAACCACAATTTATCTGATGAGGACACCTTCTTCCACTGTACAGTGATCCAGTTCTGATGCTCATGTGCCCATTGTTGGCGCCCTTTCAGGAATTCGAGCTACAGTAGTTCTTCTATTGGAACGGAATATATGGTCCTAATGAAAGATTCAGATGTCAAATGATCAAAAATGACATTACCATGTTGAAGCCAAAGTGAGATTTTAGTGATTGACTTTGCATGTAGTTTAACCGTTTCACTGCGGAATAACTGGAAACCATTGAAATGTTGCTCTGCCGAACACTGTGTGTATCACGCACAATGCAGACTTTACATCTGACCACTCAAGTTATATCCAGGCTTGGAAATTATGTCATAACGAGATTTGAGAGCGATACCATGGCAACACTTCCTGTATACTCCATCCAATTTTAATACAAACTGCTGTAGCCTTGCTGGACTTGGCATTTATTCTATAAAACTCAGCGTGTAGAGAACAAATAGGTAGACGATACCGCTGCCAGATAAATGGGGTCTCTAGTTATGTCACCGTTAAAAAGTCACTTCAAAGTGAAAGGAAAGCAAAAATGGAAGGGAAAAGTAGGGAAGGGTTAAAACTAGGGATTCACCGAAATTTCAACCGCTGAAACAATTCGGCCGAAAAATGGTACTTTGGGTAAAATGCCATTTTCCGCCGATATAAAATCGGTGCATCCCTAAATATAATGGGTAGTAATATAGACTCAAAGCTGGCACAAATCAGCTGGGATGATTTGCTGTGTGGGGTGAAGCCAAAATGAGTGGATCCGCAAAACTACAGCAGGCAGACTGACCTACTCTGCAAACAGGAAGGAGGAGGTGAATGGAATTCATATGCGAGGTTCAGCCAAACAGCAGGAGGTAAGAATCCAGAATGACGTTTGCTCAAACCCTTGTGATGTTACTGACCTAGAGATCATGGAACTTCCACAACAAGAGCGGAGTTACCATTTAACATCTACTTTCTTTTTCTTGCTCCTTACCAAAGTCACACTTTACAAGCTTACTATTTTACATCGGACAGGATTTAATAAGCAGAATGAAGATTCTCCTTGTGACTGGGATCTGTATGTCAGGGAATACGTCCTCCGATATATCTGATTATGACTGAAAGTGAAAGAAAATTCCAAATTTTGGGCTGTCATCAGAACAGAATAGATGGGAAATCTTCCAATGAGGACACTAGTTCTGGTGACCCTGCTGACGACCAAGGATTTTCCTCCCTTTTGAAGAATTTCCTCACTTCCTGTTGTGGTAATCGGACAGGAAGTGAAAGGTAATCTCCCCAATGGGACACAGCTCAAGATCAGATTAACAGTAAACTTAACAGAGTAGTAATACTGCAACTGTAGACAAACCCCATTCAATTTACCATTAGGGCTCGTTCACACCAACTGCATTGACTGGTGTTTTTCCACTATTGTTTTCCATTTCCTCCGTTGGTGTAATGCACAGTGTGGTGCAGAATACAGGATAGATGGTACCAGAGGTCAGCACGCTACAACATAGCACACCGAGCTGCTGCACAGAGACCCGACTGTATACTTTGTACGCTGCCAATAAAGTTATTTTTTTTTAAATAGTACCTTGCATTGTAACAAAGCAAGGCACCAGCTGCATGCTAGAACAGAATATTTTGGCACGGGGCTGGCATGAACCAGCCCTTAGAATGGTAATGCATTTTTTTTGAGCTACCAGGCATTGGATTCCTGGGTGGAGAAACGTTCAGCACCAATGAACTGTACTATGTGCTATAATGACATTGAAGGTCATGGGAGGTAAATCTATATTCCTGAAAGTTTCAGGAGCCAGCGATTCTTCTTCAATGGAGCAGTTTTCATTGGCGGCAGGGAGACGTAATCGTATATATATATATATATTTTATGCTTCATTGACATATTATGAAATTGGGACTTGAAGTCAGGCAACAGGGTCACTTTAAAAAGACTTATTCATTCAGACCCTCTCCCTCCTATGCTGACCTCTTGTCTATTGGCGTGGTTCTGCTCATCTTTGCACGCTGCGCACTTATCCACTAAACCTGATTTCAGTTATCACACAGAAAAGTCTCAGTGCTGATGGACAATGCTCCAAATCCTACGTAGATAATTCAGCACACAAAGAATCACGCTGTAAACTACTCAACCGCTAAACTTACTAACCCTTGTGGTTGGGCTACTCCCGCACTGCAAGGGAAAACTGTTAGTTTGTGTCTAGGTGCTTAAATAATACTCGCCTGAAGCTCGGAGCCGACCAGCTGTCAGAGTGCTCCCTCCAGTGTCTCCCCCTGACTGCAGCATTGGAATCTTCCCAAGCGTCCTCCTGTCTATGCACGGTGTACAGACGTGATGATTTACAGGACCTTTTACAGACTGCTGCAGAAGAGGGGAAGAGAAACTGGGAGGACCAGTGTACGAAGTAGTCGGCTCGGAGTTTCGGGTAAGTTAACTTTTTTTTTTTTAACCTAGACACAAACAAGCACTTACCCCTTACCGGGGAGGGGGAGGGTGGTCCTCTTTAAACTGAGCTTTTGGTAATGTAATGCAAATTTCAGGAAGCTCCCACATGTGCTTCCAGGCAGGTCTGTAGTTGATGGCTTGCCGGGCTGCTGTGAAAACTTCCATCTCTGTGAGTGACAGAAAGAAGTTCACAATAGGCAAGGAAATGGGAATACTGGATATGCATATTCACTTGTCTCATGAGCTACTGTTCCCACGACGCTAAATTACTGGCAACAAGGCAACTGTTGGAGTGGCCTAAGGCAATACAAACTGTGGGTAGAACGCCTGTGTTCCCTTTATGCATTTTAAGGCTTTGCTTTGTGTATTGTAGTGATCCCAAACTTGACATGACAATGCAGGGGTGGACAAATTAACATGGAACTCAGGAGCTAGTCTATCCAAGTCCAGCAGGAGTTTTTTTTGTTTTGTTTTTGTTGTTAGGAGCCAGCACCATTGACAATTAAAAAGAAAAAAAAACCCCTCAAAAGTTAGGTGCCAGTTATAATTTTTAAAGAGCACTGACTACCTGGCTCCTAGTGTTATACATTACTGTCATCTTTAATCAGGACATTATTGAGCATTGAAAAACCCTAAAGGGTAACCGCAAAATTCTGGGGTGGTGCCGCAGAAAATGTTCTCATTGCTTGGGCATACGTATGAATATTGGTAATCACAGAGCGGAAAATGGACAGTACATTACCATGTGGTGCACCACAACATGTGTGTGGGATTATTACAGTGATGTGCCGTGCCTTCTGTGCTGGGTGAGGCAACCCTTTTTTTTTTTGATTGGACAGCTTGGACCAATGGCGCTTTGCCCTTGGTGCAAGCCATCCACAGAGTAGAGGCTGTGACAGCTCTTGCCTCACTATGTTAGGTTACACAAGCAGTGGGGAAGCCTGCTTCTGTGTAACCTAACTACCTGTCAAAAGCCGGATGCAGGACCGCCTGTAATTAACAGGCAGCATTCCAGCCATGACAGGTTACACATAGGGGAGGATTTCCTTGCTGTGTAACCAGTTACAAGTCGATCTGAATGGAGAAAAAGATGTACTCTTCAGACTTGAAGCTGACAGCTTTTCACTCCATAATACTAGGTGAGGCTCTGCCCCACCTGACCGCACGTCCCTGGTGGGATACCCCTGAAAATAAATGGCACCAGGAATGCCTGCAAGTTCTGAACAAATAGGTGTAAATGGACCCTAAAACAAAGTTTATAGTAAGGGTAATTCCTATTCTCATTCCCCTGTATTGTTTGGTAGCGTCTGCTACCCTTCTGAAAACCTGCCCTCAACTTATACATAACCTATCCATTACCAGTGACACCAGCAAAGTGCGATGGTCATTCGCGGCCTTCTGGTAAGAAAGCTTTGGACTAAGTTCTGCTGTACATTGTACACCAGGGGTGGACAAAATAAGGACATTCAGGAGGCAGTCTGTCCAATCAAGGAAACCAGCAGGATTTTCTTTTTAGGAGCCAGCTGTGTGTTTTAACCGCTTGAAGACCAGGTGTTTAGACCCCCTTCCTGGCCAGGCCATTTTTCAGTGTTCAGCGCTGCAGTACTTTGACTGACATTTATTCCGTCACGCAACGCTGTACTGAAATGAATTTTATACCATTTTTTGGGGACAGATAGAGCTTTCTTTTGGTGGTATTTAATCACCACTGCGGGTTTTATTTTTTACTATATTCAGGAGAAATTACTGAAAATTTTGAGAAAAAAAAGTTTTTTTTTACATTATGCTATAAAACAACTAATATTACCCACTTTTTTGGTAAAATATAAAAGACGGGGTCACGTCGGGTAAATAGACACCAAACATGTCAAGCGTAAAAATTGCGCGCACTCGCAAAATCGCAAAAAACTAGCATACCCAAAATTGGCCATAGGCGACGCTTTAAAAGCTTTTACCGCTCATCAGTTTAGTGTTATCAGTGATTGATGGCCCTAGAACTATTGCTCTCATTCCGACGTTCGCGGCGATATGTAACATGTGCGGCGTAATGGGTGCAATCGTCGTTTTCGCAGGTATGCGCACCTTACGCATGTTTACATGCGTGTATGTAGGGGTGGGGACCTTAAAAAAAAAATTGTTTTTTTTAATTCTTTTTTGTGTAATTTTTACTTTTTTTTTTCACTTAACTTTATTGCTATCACAGAGGGGGCTGAGAAACCCCCTTATGTGATAGCAAAATAGCGGGGATTTCCCGCGCGCGCGCGCCGGGCGGGTGTAACAGGACGTGTATACACGCCCAGTTACATCCAAGAAGCTCCCGGCAGGCCGTGTATACACAGCGGCTGGCCGGGAGGTAGTTAAAGAGCATTGGTGACCTGGCTCCTGGGATTTACCCAGCCATGTTGTACCAACAACCAATTTGTAAGAGCAGTTCCATTCACTGGCATCCCAATTTCCAGCGTGGACGGATTGGTAACGGGCATGCACTTATCACCCACATCTGAGGGCACATCAGGGAATGTAGTCCAGGTACAGGTGTAATATTGCAGCACAGGAACACTCCTATGCTGGCTGGAATGATTCCGCCCCAACATGTGCAATGCATCATGAATGGCAGCTTTGAAGGAGGATGGAACGCTATTTACTCAGCTTATTTTAGACCTCCAATAACATAACTGCACACAAGAGATCAAGCAATAACGTGACCTTTATTTGGAGCTTGGTGTTCTACTTTCTTGTCTTTGAATGACAGCTTTTTCATATATCCAGGCCAGAATAACACTGATCATCTATCTGGTTTGCAACAGTAATGCACAAAGCAAGGGAAAACCATGATCAAAGCCAAGTCTGTGGGGCGCACAACTGACAGTCATCTGCGAGGCTCTCCCCACAAAGAACTGACGCATTTCCTGACAGCTCAGAAGACAGGCTTTGTAACCAGAGACTCTACAACAGACCCTACACACAATCCTCCAACAGGTAATGATACAGAGACTCTGCCGGTCTTTTTCATACGAGAAGAAATTACAAGATCAAAACAAGGATGCCGTGACAGCATGCTATGCAAATTCCCCGGGAGTCTGACAAATCTAAAATGCAGAGATAATTAGATGTTGCGGGACTCTTCACACTAATAGAAAAAAAACACACAGTGCATGCCTAATTGCCACCAAGCCCGATCAGAGCAAGACATGCTACACAATTTTACTTGTACTTATCACATAGAAAAAAAAAAGGTCATAATATAAACACAAAGAAGAATTAGGCCGAATGACACCACTTCTTCGTCATCCCCAGGGCAACAGACAATCCACATTGATGGCCAATTATATAATCACGTGTTCTACTACGGCCTTGATGAAACTAAGGTCTCGTTCACACCTAGGCGTATTGCATATGCGCGTCCGTCGCACGTTTTTTTTTACCGCGATTCGCGGTAAAAAGTCACGCGACCGTCGCGTTTCCGAAGGCTTCTTGGCTGTATCCCAATGGAAACGCGCAACAAAAACGGCCCAAAGTAGTACCTGTACCTTTTCAGGCGTGGGCCATTTTGTGGCGTGTTAGGGACGGGCGGAAATACGCCAAGGTGGGAACGAGACCATTGAATACAATGGGATTTATATTTTTGAGCGTTTGAGAGCGTTCGTCGAGCGTAGACTGCGCTACAAAACGTTCAGGTGTGAACGAGGGCTTAGGAGATAGCCGTCAGCGCAAACACAGGACATTTTATGAGAAAAGTGCTAAACTACACGGGCAACTTTAGAGCGTCCCGCTGCTGATCGTTAACGCAAAGGTGTTATGCTGATTTTTTTTAAAGCTGAACTCTAGATATAGAGTGGGTAAATGAGGAAATGTGCATGTATTGTAGAGATGTACTGAATATTTTCTACATTTCAGAAGTCGGTAGAGCAGCGGCTGCCCAGTGATTCTGCTATTCGACTATATCTCCAACCTTGTCTCAAAGTATCACCCTAACCGTCCCCTCCACTCTTCCAAAGACCTACTGCTTTCCAGATCCCTCGTCAACCCCTCCCATGCTTGCCTCCAAGACTTCTCTAGAGCAGGGGTAGCCAAACTCTGGACCTCCAGCTGTGGTGGAACTACAAATCCCATGAGGCATTGCAAGATTCTCACAGACATGACTCCCGGAGAGAGATGCTTCATGGGATTTGTAGTTTCACCACAGCTGGAGGGCCGGAGTTTGGCCACCCCTGCTCTGGAGTCTCTCCCATCCTCTGGAACTCTTTACCCCAACCTATCTTCTACTCTGACTGCCTTAAGGCGATCCCTGAAGACTCATCTCTTCAAGGAAGCCTATGCCGCCTTAAACTAACCAGTGAACCATCACATTCTCAAACAATTCATCCCCACACAGCCACCTCCTCATGTATCACTTCCCCCTCCCTTTTAGATTGAAAGCCCACAGGGGCAGGGCCCTCCTTACCATCTTGTCTTGAATTGTAATGTCTTTATTACCCTGTTTCCCTGAAAATAAGACCTAGAGGTGTTTTCCGAGCCAAAAAAAATATAAGGCAGTGTCTTATTTTCGGGGAAACACGGTATATTGTAAAGGGCTGCACAAACTGTTGGCGCTATATAAATTAATAATAATAAATGCCGCAGTTTTGTCCCCTCTTTATTCCTAATGGGGTTGTACAATTGTGTGGGCATGTAGCTACAGCACAGTCCCATTGATTGCAATGGTTGTATTTGGCAAGTAGCGCCAGCTGCCAAATGCAACATGCAGTATAAAATGCTTCACAGCCGCGCGGGCGTACAAGACGCAAATCAACCCAGTGTTTTTAACACCCGTCTGAGCAGGGCCTAACGTCGGGTATACAAACTTCTTTTTCTCCGTTCAACAGATGCCCGCACAATGGCTGCTAGATCTCTTTGGCCGGCAATTTACCAACATACTCCTTCGTTCAGCTGATCGAGGGATGCCGGTCGGAAAGATGCCAACAGCGACACCCCAACAGTAAATTTTGATGAACCAGCCGAAAATTCAAAGCCTGTATACCTAGCTTTAAGCTGGCCATGGGCCTATAGATCTTCGATCGGACATTTTCGTTGCTGCCAAGAACCCTCTTTTCGATTCTAGCTCAAACACCCCATCATGCACAGACCAATGGCCATTCCGATAATCGATCGTTAGCAATACTAACTCGCCGAATTGGCGAGTGACGGAACGGATTTTCGTTCCGCATGTGCAGTGTTCTTGCTGCGATTTTTTTTGTATGAAAATGGCCACTAATCCATCAATTTTCGTACAATTTGAAAAAAGTTTTCCAGCCTGACCGATCGAGGAAATTCGGCCAGAAGTACAGTGATTATAATAGTTGGTGTCTCACCAACTGATTGATTATCGTTCGAAAGACCATTCATAGATGATTTCCGAATGGTAAGTGTATGGGCACGTTTACAGATAAAAAAAATCTCTAGTGTAGCTTACCATTTGATGAACCTTCCTGCCAATAGCGAGCCCCTGCATGGACACTAAGAACATTCTAAGAACAATACAACAACAAAAACACAACAAATCACAATAACAAACAAAATGACATTTTCTGCAACGATGTTTACAATCTTTGACAACTTCATATAAACACACAAACAACAAAAGGAGCAGAAAAGCTGACTAAGACCACGGCGTCTATCTCTGGGACTGTGTACTCTAACTGGGGTCATTTCAAGGGGGGGGTCAACGCTCCTTTTTTTAATTTGCTTTGTATTATTTAGAATACAACAAGAATAGCGGCACACCCATCAAACCAGAGTTGGCGGGAACTCGGCCAGAAATTATGGCGGGGGGATCTGGCCACTCAAGGAGTTCCAAGAAGCCATGGGGTGACTCACTGCACCAGACTCCACCTAGATCTGAATAATGACCATCTAAAGCCGAAATATCACTAAGGTTGGACAGACCCAAACCGCAGGATTTAGCAAAATGCAATCTACAACATTCCGAGCTATATTACCCACAACTACTCTTTTTGAATGCCAAAAGGATCAGAGAAGGGCTTCAAGAAAACCGGGGGCCAGTCCTGTTTGTGTAGTGAAATACACTGAGGGGAATTTATCAAAACTGGAGCAGCTATGAAGGGCAACCAATCAGCTTCTCTCTTTTATTTTCAAATGTTAAGTGAACTGAAGAGAGAACCTGATTGGTTGCCCTGCACAACTGCTTCAGTTTTGAACAATTCCCACCACTGTATATTACAGATGAGGACCATTTAAGGGTTAGATCACACTAGAAACTGCATCACAACTGCGCAGTTGCACTGCAATGCGTTTTGACACGTTTGTGATGCGTTTTCTTTTATTCTGCATACTCTTTAGTACATGGGTGGAATACAACTATCTAGCTGGGCTGTATATAAAACATCAAAGTTGCTGAGAAAGAGAACAGCACATTTTTCTTTCTGCACCCTGTTCAGACCAGAAAAATCAAGGTATCATTTGGCAGTTATCTCCCTCCACTTTCTGCATCTTCTGCCGACTGTTTTTGTAGCTGGGATGCTTCGGATTATAGAGAAGTGGGCATTCCTCCACATATTTTATGAAGATGTCAGCATCCACATCGGCCATGGCTCCGATATCTCTTCTGCCTACAAAGAGGAAGTCCCTGGATGATGACTTGATCAATCCTTTTGGGGGGGGGTTTTGTATGCGTTCTGGAGCATTTTGATGCGTTTGCATGCGTTCCGGTGCGATCAGATGTAGATAAAATAGGACAAGCAGTACTTTTTCTGACTGCATCTGAACGGACTGCAATGGTGTGAATGCAGCACGCGACAGCCCATAGGAAAGCATTGTGATGTATTTTGGCTGCGGCAGCCAAACTGAACGGACTGCATCACAACTGCATATGTTGTGAACTAACCCTAAAAGAGATCACTTGCTTGCAATAAAAGGAAATAGACTCTTAAAAAGGCACATGTGAAGCAGAAGGAAAATCGGTGTGTTTTACAAGCATCAGATTTTAGCAATGTGTAAGCAGGCATGAAAATGACATCTGGAAGAGAACCGTTGAAATCTGCTTGCTATGGGACAGTTCTATCTCACCTCCACATAGATAGATAGAGAATATCTATATATAGAGATTATAGATATAGAGATTATATATCTCTATATATCTATATAGAGATATGTATGTATGTATGTATATATATACATACATACAATCTCGATAGATAGATATATAGATAGATATAGATCGAGATATCTATCTATCTATCTATCGAGATATCTATCTATCTATCGAGATATCTATCTATCTATCTATCTATCGAGATATCTATCTATCGAGATATCTATCTATCGAGATATTCTGATTTAGCTGGAATAGACAAGGATGACCAAAGCAGATGATATAATGGCCATAACCGTCAGACGTTCCTGTGCAATTTGAAATAGAGAAAAAAAAACGTGCAGTTGCAGTATCAGTCTATTTCTTCAATCTTAGGGAATCAGCAGCAAAGGACATCCTGCTGTTTGCGGGGTGTGTGCAGACACATGCGGGGTCGCATTTACCAGCTCAGCGAACGGACTATATACACATTTAGGGTCATTCACACCCGAGCTATTTCCTAGGAGTAACACAATCAGGAAATCACACTGAAACCCAACTTAAATGCCCACAATTTAAACGTTCACACTTCAGATCAAGTGCCGCCGTTCTCAGTGATACCTCCTCTATTCAGCTCAATAAGAAGCTGCAACTCACACAAAAGACAAAAACTACAAGCTGAATTTGCTACAACTGGAAGAGACAAAATCCAGAGCAGCTGTGCACAGCGACCAATCAGCTTTCATCTTCTGCTTGTAAAGTTAAGCTATGAAAATGAAAGAAAGATACTGATTGGTTGCCATGCACATCTGCTCCAGTCTTAGCAAATTCCCCTCTAGGAGTTTAGGTAGCAAAGTGCCTCCTTCTCTTCTTAAAGGAGAACTATGAGGAGAGTGAAAATCACTCATCCTCATAGTTCGAGCCGACGTGTGACAATGAAACTGTCGCACATCGGCTCAATAGATCGGGAAGTGAGCGAACACATACCGTCGCTCGCTCACTTCTCGATCATGTCCCTGCAGAGAGCGGTGACTGTCACTCCCGGCTCCCTGCAGGAATTCCCCCCTTCCCACTCCGATCCTCCAGCGCTGACTGGAGGAACGGACGGGGGAGGGGACGGGTACAGCTGGCTCCGACTCTAGATAGGCAGAGCCAGCAGTCAATCACGCAGCTGGGTGGATCTCGACAGTATTGTTGGGATCCGTCCCGGCTGTGGCGGTCTCAGTATACCGCGAGCTGGAGCTCGCAATATACTGAGCTTTGGGTCAAGGGAGGACGCTAGTTTATGTCCTCCCGTGACCCTTAGGAGAACTATGGGGAAAAGCCTTAACCCCATAGTTCTCCTTTAACATTGAACTCCACACATTAAACACACATTATTTCAGGTCTGTATTCATTCACACCAAATGCGTTCCAGATTACAGAACGCATCAAAAACGCATCCATTGTAGTTCAATGGTATTTTGGGCTCTAGTTTACACCGCGGCATTCAGTTGAAGAGCATGTAAAAAAAAAAACTGCAGCAAGCCCTATTTTTCCTGCTCTGAAACGCATGCAAATGCATGAAAACCGCATGCAAACGCCCTGGAACGCACTGAAATACCATTTTAGGCAGGTTAAAAAAATGATTTTATTTTTTTTGCAAAAACGGCCCGGAACACGTCATAAAACACGGCAAAGCACACTGCGTGTGCAGAAACTCATGCAGATCTGGTCTGCATTTCATGTGAACAACCCCTAATGCATTTCTATTTCAGATGCAAATTTAACTAAATTTGACCTGCAGTTAGAAGAAGCACAAGGAGCCAATCAGTTGTGCTACAGTGTTCATATCCTAATAAGAAGCATGCTGCTTGGAGGTGCAGGCAGGGTGACCACTGCTGCTTCTTTATTAGAACTGGATGAGGCCATTTAAACGACTACATTGTGGATATTGCTCATTAAAACATCCTAATTGGGGTGAATGACACCCCAATGTAGAGGCACAGCCTTATGCACTTACTATGTCTTGTAATGCACAGAATCCCTCTTACTGGCCTTGCTGCATTTTGCAAACATCCATATGTACCCAAGATAAAGTCAAAGCATTGGTGGTTCTACAAGAAAAGGTTACAGCGAGAGCGGGAAATAGAAAATAAAAAGACACAGACTCGTCTCCATTGTCTCCATCTGTCTGCAATACCCACAGACACAAAGGGCAGTTAATTCACATCAGAACAGCCACCCGTCCCCTCTCCCAATAGCCTGGCCAAAGATAAGCACTGCTCATTACATCCCTAATTACATGGCCGGTGTGGCCCCTGAGGAATATCAGCATCCCACCATCCCTCTGAAAGTCACACACACTTAGAGAACGCTGTACTTCTACTACAATGTATGATGAGCAAGAGAAAAAAAAGTTCAAACTAAAGCATATATAAACCACAAAAAGCCCAGGACCAATCACCCCCTTTGGGGTTATCTCCGATTTTGTCAACATTTTAATTTCCGGGGGGGGGGGTGGAATAAGAAATTAGGAAAGATGAGATTGAACCATTAATTGTATTTCAGTACTAGTAGCTCCTGAACAATGTTTGAATAGCACAGTACAACAGAAGTCACCGCAATATGTGTGAACAAGCCCTAGAGACTGAAGCAGAGTGCTGGAAAAACATATCCTATACCAAGGTTAGACAAATCCCTGGAGCCAGGTCGCCAATCCTCCTTAAAAGCTACAGCTGGCGCCTAACTTTGAGGTTTTCTATAGTTGTCAATGGAGCCGACTCCTAAAAGAAAATCCTGCTGGCTCAGGGATAGGACAGGCTGGCTCCTGAATTCCATATTATTATTTTGTCCACCCCGGTAACATTAAACGTGACCACTGCAAGATTGCTTTGTTGTTGGGTGAAGATTCTTCTAAAACCGACACTTCCAGGAGTGTTAATTTCACGTGTCCTCCGCTGTGCTCTGCGTTTCCTCACACCACCCCCCTCGCATCCATACAAGGAGCGACGTATGGGCAGGCAGGAACACCCTGGTCCAACAAATCACTGCTAATTAGGTTTCTGATCAATAAAAGTCCCGATGGAAAAAAAAAAAGCAACTTTTAGGGAGACTTCTCTCATCCAGAACAAGTTTTGAATGAATCGATGTAAAACAAAAAGCTTGTGCGCCTGAGCAAATAAAACCACTGTGCACACAAGGTTCAGCCAAAATGTATGGGGTTAAAGGTCAAATTGTGCATCTTCTGTAACAATGCACAGAACAATGGCAATGCTAGAACTATGGTACCTGTACAAAGAGGCAACAATGTTGGCAGGTTCATCAGCATAAATAAGGCCTTGATTGGGGAGCTGGGACACAGCAGTGAATTCAAACAAGCAATGCTTCGGCTGTGACCTGCAAAGATCTCCAGCCTCTTCATTTACAGCAGTACATTCATATGTAGGAGATCTTAGCAGGTCATAGCTTATGCCAACCTTTCCCAGCCTTCTTTAGTCATGGCAACCTTTTAAAAGTGTGCAAAATCTCATGGCACCCCAGTCTAAAATGTCAGATTTTAGAGGGGGGACCCCATGCAAAAACAAAAAAAGTGTTTCCCACTTCACTTCAGAGTGCCCCTTCAGAACAAGATTCCCCCATTCACATTAGAGTCACCCTTTGCATCATTAGCCTCCCTTCACATCACAGTCCCAATACCATAAAACCTTGAGGCAGCCCTGAGGTGGGGAGGCACACCAGCCTGCCATGGCACCATGGATGAGAAAGGCTGGCTTCAGCCCAGCTTGCTTGAAAATCAAGTGCTTCGGTCAAAAAAGGTTACAGTTCTCAAATGCCTACCGATTTCACAAAGCAGCCAACCACTACTGATGCAATTCAAACGTCACTAGAGCTGTGTAATCTACGTTCGGATAGAGTGTGGAAGGATCGGAACCCCTGACGGGTTTCTATGATTGCCTGTGTAGACTCGCCCTCTCTAGGGACAGGAAACAAGATATAAGGGGTAGAGCTGGCAATACATTGGTTTATTTCTTTCCTTTTAAACCGTGGGATGAATGAAAAAAAAATAAGAGCCGATTTCTCCCACGGCATGAGCGTGTTGATCATGGAATCCCCGCTGTTCCTTTTGTATTGTAATAGCGGCCCGGGACACCCGAACAGAGACAGACAGCCTCAAAAACCAGCCGAAATGCGCACAGTGTATGGCCATCTTAAATCTTCAAATTGGGACACCTGTACTGGTGACCACTGTGTAAAGCCGGCCATACACCAGTAGATTTTTTTTTGTTGAGCCTGTGGACTGATCAAAAAGAAAATCTAATAGATTGCCCCATCCGTGCTAATAACGTGGAAGATGGAATCCCCCATTTCCCCTCGGCAGGGTATTGTATGCTAACAGCAGGTGTGCCCGTGTCAGAATACCTGAACAACTATAGCCAACTAGCTGCAGTCACTAATCAGCCAAAAAATGGCTCGCCTAGTTCCTTTAAATAATCTCAGACGGGATGCTGCAGACAGGGCCACGCATGGAGCAAACGTCGGCCAGCTCAACAAGAACCATCTGAAATTCACTCAGTGTAAGGCCAGCTTATTCCCCTGACTCTCTAAAGATTTCCTCTCACTTCCTGTTGTGTCTTCATGATACCACGTGAAGGGAAACCTCCCACTCACAACAGCAAAAAGAACTGGCAGGGTTTTAACCATTCCCTACCATATCTAAAACAAAAACGTTTACCAACACTTTAATCATGTCATGTACACAGACAGACAAAGCAAAAGTGCTTCATCAGGAGTGCATTGAAGTGACACTAAGTTTAGGAGTTAAATCTTAAAAATACATTCAATATTGTAATGTTAAAGAATTATTTTTTTTTTAAATACATACAAGAACTTGCTGGAGATCCTCAAATCATCTCTGAATTGGTGCTGACACTGTCCTTCCTTCTGGAGGGGGGCTACTTGTGTTCCCCATGGTCCCTGTGTGTGTTGTAAAGTAGCCAATGCTCCAAGATCACTCCTGGGATTGACTACAATCTCAGGTTTAGTTTACTAATTTCTATTGAGATTGTAGTCCATCATGGGAGGGAGCTTGGAACGGTGACTACATTACAACACACAGACCATGGGGAACACAAGTAGCCCCCCTCCAGAAGGAAGGACAGTGTCAGCACCAATTCAGAGATGATTTGAGGATCTACAGCCGAGTGATACACAAATAGGATACATTTTGGTTCAAGGTACTTGAATGTATTTTTTTTTTTATTTAACCAGTTGACATCCGCGGTGTTAAACCCCCTTCCCATCCAGGCCATTTTTCAGTATTCAGCGCTGCGGTACTTTGACTGACATTTATTCCGTCATGCAGGTATTAAAGTCAAAAGGATTTTAAGCTATTTCAAATGCTATAAAATTGCTTACAATGAATGATGCTTCTTTATTGTTTACAAGTTTTAGTTTCCTGCAGAATCAGCTGGTCCCTTGAGCACCGTTCCTGACTTCCTGTTTTAGAGAGTGACTCCTTTCTCAAGCAGAGTGCTATAGAGTCACCCGTGTGATTGCTAGTAAGCTGTGTGTGTCCCCACAAACACACAGATACAGCAAATCAAGCTACTTCCTTCCCCCCTGGCCCCCTCTCCTCCCTTTTCCAAGCTAGTAGATGAACACTTACTGGGGTCTGCTCTCTCCCTTGTGATCTTGTACTGGACAGGAAGTTTGCGGAACTGAGCTGAGAGACTTGGAAGCAGCTGTTCAGAAACATGATGGCTGTAAGTATTTGGGCAAACAAATATACATTTGCCCAGCAAAGCATTGCTGAAATCTGGATTCATTATTGAAAAAAAAATGTGAGAGTTTAATACTACTTTAACTCCTGAGTTTAGTGTCACTTTAAATGGTGTACAATCATCTCAGGATTCCTTTTTCCTTAAAAACAAAGAAGGATTTTTATTGGAGTAGAGAGAAGAAGCTGCTGGGACAATGAATATAATATTGGTACAGACAGATCCATCCCATCAATGATCATAACCCAGAAGAAGATCTTAGTGACGCACTTCTCGGTTTGGAATCCATTCTTGGGGCCCCGAGATTATTACATATGGCCTTGACTCTAATGGCTTATAAATGGCCTGGGGTCTGTGGACAAGTCAGATGATGAAATGGAGATTATAGAACAGCAGCACATCTGCTCTTAAACTAGTTTTTATTCCAGGACAAGTGATTCATACACACAGATCACCGACATGACTACGTGCCGTGGGAGAGAGTACTATCAACAAATTTTAAAGCGAGCATGTCTTAGCCCTTGATAGAACAGATAAGGCAAAAGACTGAGCACCTGCAAACAGGAACATGCTTGCAACTCGGTTATTCCAGGTACATGCTGAGCATTCTACTTAACGCTTTGATTACCCCAATTCTCTGCAACCCACTGAACTGTAAATCAGAAGTTTTCAAAGCCCAAATCTAGGGAAATGAGGTTTTGCCATGGAATGAGGCTACCCCACACTGCCTCTGCCCTTATGCCTCGCCGATGACTCCGCAACACTCCTTCCCTAATGGTGAGTCTCTATATTTTTATTGATCAACGTTATACCCTGACCTCATCATTGTATCACACCTTTATGTCTTCTGGGATGAATCGGATCAACCGATGAATTTATCACCCATACCCAGGAAACATTACTGGTTTATACCACGGGCCAATTATACCCTCTCTCTCCCACTCAATACCCTTGCATCCAAGCATTCTTAGTCCCCATCTGGTTTGCAGCGCTTCTCTTATTTTTTTTGCCTTTTCAATCAGTCGGACACCCCGGCCCGTATGTCTTTGTAGCCGCTCACTTAATCCGCACACTCAGCATCATTCCCCAAAATAACCCCCCCCTCAGCGAGCGCTGTATCTGTGGACTTTGTCCCCCAAAAACTTCCCTGCCACTGCCTTTATACCTATGGGACAGGACAAAAAGCTGTTTTACATACATGATCCCCACTCCCGCCAGGCTTTTAGATCAGTCCCCACAGCCTCTTCTCACCTGGGCTCCAGTGGTGTAAGGACTGCTGACATCATCAAGCACAATGCAGGCTCCACAGACCTGCATTATACATGAGGGTGCTGAGGGACAGTCCTCAGCCAGACCAGAGGAGGAGAAGAGCACCAACTGCCATGTGATCGGGATCAGGTAAATAAAACCATGTGTCCCCTAGCCAGTTAACCTAGGGGTGGCAAACTCCGGCCTTCCACCTGTGGTTAAATGACAAATCCCAGCATGCATCTGCCACTGGGAGTCATGCCTGTATCTGTGGGGATCTGCCTCATGGGATTTGTAGTTCCACAAGAGCTGGAGGGCTGGAGGTCGCCCACCCCAAAGATAACCTTTATTGTACACTGTAGGGGAAAAGTTTTCATTTCCCTCAAGATGGTGTTAAGTTTTTCTTTATTGTGGAGCTCAATGTTAAATTTTTAGGGCACCTCATCAGATGACACGTAGAGGTTTTGGGGTACATAGCAGTATTATTTAACCTAATTATTGGTAGGATGAATAATATGTGGCGAGGGCAAGTTCGTTTTCCCAAGTGAATTTGGGAAAAAGGAATTACCCCCCTAAATCTGGCCAATCTCACCCCCGCAACCTTACTTACCTGCCAGCGAATGCTCCTTCCCCTCCGCTGGTACGGGTGTACTATCCATACCCCGTAAATCATACCCCGCACAGCCCTCCCCTATGGATTTTGAATTTCCCTCACAAATTTTATGCACTGATTGTTCAGCACGGTGAGGAAATTCAAAACCTGTAGGACAATCAGTGCCGGGTACAGATAGCACACCCGTGCAGGTGGAGGGGAAGGACCCTTTGCCAAACCACAAGTATCCAGGGCAGATTTGAGCAGGTAATTCCATTTATCAAAATTCACTTGAAAAAGTGAACCTACCCTTTAATTCTGGCATCTTATTTGTGGTCTGTAGCCCCAAGATCCAGCCCCCAAATTAAATCTACAGCAATATTATTGATGAACCAAATCCCAGGAGCCGGGTCGCCAATGTGCCTTACAAATTACAGCTGGTGCCTAATCTAATGTAAAAAAAACTAAATCCTCTGGGTCCTGAAATGGACAGAATGGCTCCTGAATTCCATATTAACTTGACTAACCCTTCATGAACCAGCCAAAATTCGCACAGTGGGTGCCTTCCCAGCCAACATCCATTGATCAGAATATCGTTGGAGCCGGTTAGAAAATCTTCAAACGAACAGTGCTTGCAGCCAATCAGCTGCAATCACGCACCATTCGAGCATTCTGACAGCTGCTGCCAGAATACAAAGGAAACAGCGGGAGATTCCTCAATCAATCATAAGCATTGATGAAGGAATCTGTTCCCTTTTTGTTCAGTCGGCCCACGGATTAAACAAAAAATAGAACAGTGTATAGGCTTCAGGCCCAGTTCACACGATTATATTGTGGCAACACACATGACGCAGTGCCATGCATTCAGCTTGGCGACCCAACGCTACATGTGCGCTACAACGTGCGGTGCACTACCCTGAAAAGGTAGATGTCTGTTTTCTGGGGCGCGAAGGTGCATTGTCTGCACATTTATTTTTAAAGAGCTGCCTAATACAATGCACCCCCAGCAGATAAAGTGTGAACCTTAAAACTGAGCAAAAATGAATGGCTTAACTGACCAAAAGGCCCCAAAAATGAATCCCAACACCCATGATGAGCGTTAGCCCCCTCCACACACCCTGCTAAAAGAAACAGTAAAGGATCAATTTGGGATCCCAAAAACCCAAAGTGACCATTTAGAGCCCACAGCACAAAAACTAAATCTGGAGGCCCCCAAAATTTGACTGCAGCATTTGGGGTCAGCACCACCAGACAAAAGTCTAATATATATCTAAAGAGATCCAATCGGATGTTGGTTAGTGTTTTACCACCAATAATAAACCAGAGGCTCATCGGAATATCACAGGACAGAACGTGGCTTCTGCCCCTCTACACATCCCACTACAAGTGACAAGAGGATGTAAACACCCATCTTCCTTCGATAAGGGACCCCTAAAAAACACGACGATGTAAACACCCATCTTCCTTCGACAAGGGACCCCTAAAAAACACACCAAACCCCATAAAACCCAACAAAGTGAGCAACGTGACCATTTGGAGACCCGTAAATGTAATTATAGATCCTTAGCCTACCTGCAGTATAAAACAAAACATCTGGGAGCCGCAAAGGTCAACTACAGCATTTTATTTGGGGTTGTCACTTTAGGACGAGACCCAAACTAAATCTAGAGCTATCTAATGGCATGTTTTCTATTGTTCCCACCACCCCAAAGACATAGGACAGGCTCATGTGATCAGGCCCCCCCAAAAACTAATCTCAGGGCTTTAGCACCTCCGTAGACCCAGCTATAAGTGACAGGAAACAGCAACATTGCGGATATGGAAGTCTTCTTTTGTTACGGGACCCTCGGAAAGCCAACAACCCTTTTAGAGCCCCCCAAATGTAATGAGAGACCCCCCCAGTGCACACAGAACAAAGTGAAGGATGGTGAACTTACATTTTCCGTGTCCCGCTCGTTGACGGTGGGCAGAGGAGTTCTGGTGGACATGGTGCTCCCCGGTGATGGCCCCGGATACAGGAAGCAGTGTGGTGGGGGGTTAAATGGGGGGTGATAGTGGTTACAGACTCAGATCCACTGATGTGTCTCTGGAAGGACAGAGCTCTCACCGCAGCAGACACCCTGTAGGCTCCTGGGGGGTCATTCTCTACACACAGCTGGGAGGACGTAAAGAGATGGGGGGGCCTCACATCATCCTCAATGGACACAGCGCAGCCAGGAGAACGGGCACAAGGCAGCCAGTCACACAGGCCCCGGGGAGGGGGGGGGGGCTCGGGGGAAATGTCACTGGGGCGAGGCTCACAGACTCTCCCGGGGCGGGAGGCAAGCTAGGTCGCTGTCGCTGTACGCCAAGCCCGGATGGCTCCCTGGGCTTCCCTGAACATCTGGGGCGGCCGCCGGTGTTTCTTCCCCCCCACCGGATGGACCGCTTTACCCCCTCCGTGCGGCTACTACACCATCCAAGATGGCCGACCCGCTTCCTCCGGACAGCCTAGCCCTACAGCCGCCGGAAATGACGTGCTCTCCATCGGCAGCTCTGATTGGGGGCGGGAAGGAGTACGGGTTAAATGTTGTTGCCAGGGGCGACTGGAGCACCGGGAGGAGTAGAAGGTGGGGGCGTTTCCCGCAGCAACCAATCGCGTTGCAGCTAGATGTGTGGCAGCGGAGGCTAGAAATAAAGGGGCGCAGCCGATTGGTTGCTATAGGCAACACGGTGTACACAAGAGGCTCCTTTGTGGCTGGTAAATAAAAAATAGATGTAAAGCCGATCACTCAAGTCGTATAGGATTTAGTATGTAGATGGGATTTCAAATGTTGTTTCCAGGAATTTTAAATCTGCAGCTTTCATTCAAATATTTTCTGGTAATCCCGAAATGAAGGTGCTCGTACAGGCACTTCCTGATTTAGGGTGACAACTCTGTCCCTGTCTGCCAAATGCGCTCCTGTGTTGTCACACAAGTTTCTAATGACAACTACATGTAAACATTCAACAGGCATGGTCCACCGCTGTCACCATTAGGAAACCCATCCTCCAATACTGTGCAGCCACCGCTGGAGTTCATGGAGACCGGAAGTGGCTGCAAAGAGGTTGCAGGAGTTCAGCAACACTGACATGCAACAAAAAGATGTATTTGTGAAAATGCGCAGTGCTCGAGCAACCTAAATATCAGTCAGTCAATCCATTTATCCATCAACAATGCAGTATATACCCCCCCGAGCTGTACTCTATATACCCCCGAGATGTCCTCTATATACACCCCTAGCTGTCCTCTGTATATGGGAGAGATTTCCTCTCATCCCCTGTTGTGCCTCTAGAATGGGAAGTAAAGGGAAATCTCCCCAAATGGTTGTGTTGTATGCAGTCTATGTATACCTCTGAAAACAAAAACGTCTGGGTCACAGAAACACTTTATTTGCTGAGGCCGCATACAGTTTGCGGGTTCCCGTACACATCGCCAGGGGCTTCCGGAGGCCGGGTGACGGGATGAGGTATGCCACCGAGTCTCCTCCTCTCTCCTGCAACTGTTGGGCTCTCGGTCCATGACCTAGTGCCTGACTTTTAGAGGGGGTGACAGCAAAATGACTGTCAGTCCTCCAATGGTGTCACCCGGGGGCGGGGCGGGCCGCACCGCCGCGTGACGCCACTGCACATCGCCATGACTTGTCCTTTCATTATTGCACATTTTAGGCCCCATTTACACTCCTGAAAGTCTCCTATTCGTAAGCTTGATGGGGATTCTACAACCGCAGATACTGTACAATCGTACAACGTTCGTCTTTCCAGCGTGCTAGAAAACTTCGGTCTATCGTACGATTTTCGGCGTTTCCGTACGTCAAAATTCGTACGATTAACACCGCTCATGCGCAAACGAAAATCTGTGCGGCCGATTAACGAAATTCGTCCGGGTGATTTCTGCTAAAGGCCGCTAAATGAACTGTGTGATGGTCGGGGCAGCCGTATGAAAATCGTACGACGGTTCCAATCTTGGGAGGAACATTTTCGGCCGATGATTGCAAGGTATATGGGCACCTTAAAGGAGAAGTATGGGGTCAGGGCTTTTCCCCATAGTTCTCCTTAGGGTAACGGGAGGACACAAACTAGCGTCCTCCTGTCACCCTAGGCTCAGTAGCTCGCGGTATACTGAGACGCCACAGCTGAAGCAGATCCTGACAATTATGTCTGGATCCGCCCAGCTGCGTGACTGACAGCTGGCTCTGCCTATCTAGAGGCAGAGCCAGCTGTACCCGCCCCCTCCCCGTCCGTTTCGCCAGTCAGCGCTGGCGAATCGGAGCGGGGAGAGGAGAATCCAGCCCCTCCCCTGTCACGGCAGAGAGCCGGGACAGGATCGAGAGGTGAGCGAACGCCGGTATGTGTTCGCTCACCTCCCGATCTACTGAGCCGACCTGTGACAGTCTCATTGTCACAGGTCAGCTAGAACTATGAGGTGAGTGAAAAGCACCCCCCTCATAGCTCTCCTTTAACACTGATAATGAACGCAGAGGGGGAACCCAACACACATAGCTTCAACCTGAAATTGGCAAATACGCACTGTTATTGCTAATATGTATTTAACGAAACAATGACAAAATAGCCAGACAATGTACTTGAAAATCACAGTCCTTTGTTTTGCATCCCTCAGGTATAGTTCTCTCTAGTTATACTCGGTGTATTGTTTTCTTTTTTTCAATAGCTGTTAAAGTGCACGTTTCGGTGGAGTATCCCTTTAATTAAGCTGAGTATTGTAATTACAGATCATTAAAACGCCATTGTGTATATTTTTTCCTTTTGTTACTGTATGGCTGTAAGGTGAAACTGGTCTTCATTAAGTATCACTGGTTACCTGCTGAACTGGCGATGTGTGAGATTGTCTTACTGGTGTAATAAGATTACTGCATTGTCTATCCAGCCCGGGCAATTTGCGTCACTGATACAATTAAAGATGTCACGTGCAGTATAAATATCTATTGTATGTAAAAGAAAAAACGTTTTATTTTTTTACTAGGATGGTCACACACGGATTAGTTAATGTAACCCAGAGCCGTAGCTAGCTCCTTTTGCGCCCGAGGCAAGAACAGAAAATTGTACCCCCAACAGACGTGTTATGTCACCCATCGCTGCGCACGCAAGGGGTCATGTAACGTAACGAGCCCCGCCTCCAAGATGCGCGCATGCCTCCAGAATGGGGGCACACATGCGCAGAATGCGCTGGTGGCCAAATCCATATAGCATAAAAATTTGTTTCGTTTGACGAAACGAATGAAAACATTTTTAGTTTCCGTTCATTTTGTCCGAAACACATTTTTCGTCTTTTGCACATGTCTAATAATATGTGTGTGTGTGTGTGTGTGTGTGTGTGTGGTTTTTTTTTTACTGTTGGGGGGGCTTCGGGGGAAATATATGGGGGTCTAAACAGACCACTGACATTTCCCTTTTGAAATAGAAAAAGAGATTGAGGACACAGAGTCCTCTGCCCATACAGGTTGGGGAGAGCAGCGGGGATCCGAGGAGAAGCTGGAGCCTGTGCTCCTCCTCTTCTTCCTGCCGAGTCGCGGCTGTGTTGGCCACCTGGTGCTCCTGTTGCCAATGGTGCCCTGTGCTCGCCCTGGCAACAGGGGCGAGGGGGCGCAGCCAAAATCTGGAGCAGCTGTACATGACACCAATCAGCTTCTTTCATTTTCAAATCTTAATGGAACAAACTGAAGATAGAAGCTGATTGGTTGCCATGGGCAACTGCTCCAGCTTTGATAAATACCCCCCAATGTCTACTGTAAGGAAAACAGGAACCTGGGTTTGATTGCAGTCGCATATATATTGTTTGACCGTTGAAAATATCTGATGAGCAAGCCTATCACCAGTGATGACTTGCCAGCAACAGGATCACTAATAGACCACTTACCCTTTCCTATGGTTGGACTAGTAAGTTGTCATGTCACTGCCTATTCCTATTCTGAAGTATTTCATACCAGCGCCTCCATTGGGGTAAGTAAAGTGGTTCCCTCACCCTCACAACATGCAAAAAGATGTACACTAATTGTGCTGGTCTGGAATCGCCCTAAGGGTTATGTCAGCTGGAGTTTGCTGCTAGTGACAGGCCCCATCTGACATAACCCTTAGGGCGATACCAGACCAGCACAATTAGCATTCATCTTTTTTTTAGAGAACCAAAAACTAGCAGATAACTATTTGGAAAATATACAGTATAGGGCCAAAAGTTTGTGAACACCTGACCATCACACCTATACAAGCTTGTTGGACCCCCCATTCCAAAGCAACCACTTACCTGAAAGGGCTTTCCACGAGATTGTGTCCATAGGAATGTGAGCCCATTCAACCAAAACAGCAAGAAAACATGCCTTGCATTCGGTTTTCCAATTCCTCCCAAAGGAGTTCAGTAGAGTTGAGGTCAGGGTCATTTGGGTTCCTCAACACCAAACTCATCGAACCATGTATTTATGGAGTTGGCTTTGTGGACAGGGTCAGAGTCCTTCTGGACAGGAAAGGACCTGTTTTGTGCGCCTCGTTGCCGCCGAATCAGCATTAAAATTTGTGTTCTTTGACGAAACGAAAACTTTTTGAGTTTTCATTTGTTTCGTCGGAAACAATTTTTTTTTCCATGCACATGTCTTATATACTGTATATATACACTGTAACAAGGACACTCAACTGTAGCCAGGAAATTCAAGCAAAACACAGTTTATTAAGGGCAAACACAAAAAGTCTCTGTTCATCCACAGGGTAGCCTTCCCGTTACACAAGTCAGCTTGCAGCAGCAACATAAAAGACAGTCCTTTGTAGCATATATTAGTATTAGTAGTATTGCTCAGTAACTTTCCTCAGCTCCAAGCACACCTCGGTGATACTCACACTGCTCTCCCAGCAGTGTGTCCAACAGGTCCTAGGATCACCAACCTTCCCGACCTCTCCCCCTCATGGGCACTCACACTGCTCTCTCAGTAGTGCGTCCAATAGGTCCCTTGGTTCACTGACCTTCCCGACCTCTCCCCCTCATGGGCACTCACACTGCTCTCTCAGTAGTGCGTCCAATAGGTCCCTTGGGTCACCGACCTTCCTGACTTCACCCGACTGTTCCTCGTGTGTCCAGCACGCACCTATGTCTGTGTGCCTCCTGCACGCATGCACACACAACTCCAACAACTCTGGGCTGGCTTCCTAATGAGGCTGCTCTCAGCCACCTGATCAGCCCAGGCTGGTCATTGGCAACACCTGGCCCCAGGACTGGAGATTTCATCCCACCCATAGCTCTAAAGGTGCCCATACACCTTGCGATTATCTTACGATAATCGCCGGAAATCCCACGATCGTACGATAATCGCAAGGTGTATGGAAGGCGTGCGACCGTTTCTACTGTACGGCCGCGCGTCTTTTGTCGAACCGGCATGCTAGAAAACCCGCCGAGAATCGTACGATTGTCGGCGGGTTAGTGGCGCTTTTAGTGAGCTTTTAATTAACTTACAACCATTGCAAGACAAAAGTCTTGCGATGGTTGTAAGGTGTATGGGCACCTTAAGAAATCTCCAGAGCTCCAGATCCCAGCCACAATTCTGAAAACCTGGAAGAATCTGAAAGGCCAGGTTCTTCATTATCATATGGTTTACACTCTGGACCCTCTCAGCCCCTCTGGCTGAGAGTCCTGGGTGCCATAGTTGCCAAACTACACCGTGGCATTGGCTTACACTGCCACAACACATACAAGAGGTGTGATGCAATCCTCCCCTATATACAGAACCCAACAAACTCTATAGAACATCTGTTTATGCCCAGCTTTAGGCTTTATGGAAACCCTACTAATGACATATGGAGGCTGCCATTGCTTATATATCTGTATGAAGATGCTAGTTGCTTGGATTCTGATGGTGATCCACAGGTTCAGTCCTGAGTCACTGAACTGGAACAAATACATAGATCAGAAGCATTGACTTTATAATCTGCATTCACGTTGACTCAGTAAGTGCTAATACCAGGGACAGCCAGGCAGCTGGAATGTTCAGAAGGAGATCAGCAATGGCAACCCTCAGTGTAGATGTTCTTTAAAAGAATTACCCAAAATAAATATTCAGGTCTGGCTGACAATAATAAAACCATCGAACAGACAACGAAAAGAGAATAATGAGAGTTTTAGTTTTTTTTAATCTGAAAAGAAATCATTAAAAGTACATTGTGAGAGTCAGACATATAGAAACAATTATGGATCGAGCACATTCTAATAATTCAAAGCAGAATGGAAAATCAGAATGATGAGAGTATAATAATCCTAAATTTAGCACAATGTTCTTTCACAAAACCAAGAGGCGCCCAAAAGGCACAAGAAGAATATTACATTCTGATGACAGAACTCTTAAAGGAAGCCTTAGTTAAGTGAAAATCAGGAAGCTTTTGCTGGAGCCCCCTCTGCAAATCCTAGCTGCCTGGCAGCCATGCTGATCCTTTGACTTCAGTACAATCTGAGCCACTGACCAGCAGCATGCATGCAGACATTGACATCCAAACTCCTTATTTTGATGCTTGCTCTGGACTTAGGGCAGATTTGAAGACAATAAATCAGCATAAAACGGCATCTAGTAGTTATAGAAGGAGATTCAAGCAATGGCGGCCACCATATTTTTCCCCTTTAAAGGAGAACTATGGGGTCAGTGTTTTTCCCCATAGTTCTCCTTAGGGTAACGGGAGGACACAAACTAGCATCTTCCCGTTACCCTAAGCTCAGTATACCGCGAGCTACAGCTCGCGGTATACTGAGACGCCGCAGCCGGAGCGGATCCCGACATGGACGTCGAAAT